>NC_083331.1:20395502-20695502 GCF_963455315.2 Globicephala melas
CAACAACAACACTGGAACAATTTCTTCAGAATTTTGAAAGAAAATGGTGGTGTGGACTTCCAAGAATGAAGGTAGACTATGTATGTTTTCAGCTATAAAACATCTCAAGAAGCTTCTGTCCCATGCAGTCTTTCTCAGGAATCTACTGGAGGATATGCTTGTTAAGACAAGGAAGTAGACCAAGAAAGTGGAAGGTCTGTGGTCCAGAAACAGAAGATCCAACCCACAGGGAGAAGGGGATTCCCAGGATGATGGTGAAGGGAAGCTTCTAGATGGCAGCTGGAAAGCAGGACCAGGCAGCAGGATGGAGGACTCTGGGAAGGACCTCTCCAGGAGGAAAAGAGAGGAATGGATTCATTTTCTGTTTTTCAAATTGCGTTTTAGCTCTGTTGGAGAGTTTGGTACAGGATTACTAATGTGCACGTAGAAACCTAACAAATGAAAAAAGCAAGATACAAAAAAGGAAATATAAACATTTTGCTCTACATAACTCAGCTATGAGTATTTACATAGTCATTGTCAAAACTGCACGTTGGTTTAAAGGTATTATAACCTGTTTTAGAGGATGGTGGGAAGGCTGGTGTGTACACACTGGGGGAGGGAGAGGGTCAAATCTTCCGCTCCCAAGTAAGAAGTTAAAAAAGAATTGAACCTGAACAATCAAGACATAAACATAGCCTCTAGAAATATGAAGTAGCAGAAGAAATAGCTAAACTGTTGAAAATAATTGTTTCTGGGGAATAGGAATCAGAGGTAGAAAAGGAATGTGTCAGGAGACCAGTGTTTCATTATAAACCTGGAGGTAATGTTTGACTTCTAAAACGATGCACATGTATTACTTTATTAAAAAATTCAAATGTATGTCCACACAAAGTGTGTGCACAAATGTCCACAGCAACGTTATTCATAATATCCAAATGGTGGAAACAACTCAGATGTTTATCTGTTAATGAATGGATAAATAAAATGTGGTGTATCTGTAGAGTGGCTATTATTCTCCCATAGGAAGGAATGAAGTACTCATCCATGTTACAACATGAACGAGCCTTAAAAACCTTCTGCTAAGTAAAAGAAGCTAGACACTAAAGACCACATATTGTCCAGTTCCATTCATAGGATATGTCCATAACAAGAAATCTGTAGGGACAAAAATTACAATAGTGGCTGAGGGTTTGGGAGGTTGGGGGTCAAATGGAGAGTAACTGCTGGTGCTTTCTTTTGGGGGGTGATGAAAATGTCCTGGAATTACATAGTATGATGGTTGCCCAACTCTGTCAGTATACTAAAAGCACTAAATTTCACTTTTAAAAGGTGAGTTTTATGGTATGTGAATCATATCTCAATACAGCCATTATTAAAAAAATAAAGGGGAAATGGGTTGCCAGAGGATAGGGTTGGAAGATAATATTTTTACTAAATAATTCATTGCATCTTTTGAATTTTGAGCCATGTGCATATATTATTAATCAAGAAATTAACTTTTAAATTTAAATGGATAGTATTTAAAACATGATGAAAGAGAATATCATAATCAACACTATCGTATCCAACACTTGTTTTTGCCAAATCTCAACATTTTGCTGTGGACATAGTTGAATTCTTCTGTCTACCTTCCCACCACCTCCCTAACTTGCCAGAGTAGCCGTGTTCTTGAATTGGTATTTATCATTTCTCAGACATATTTTTATTATAAACACACACAGGTACAGACATATCCATAAACCACACTATAATAGTTCTTTAAAATGTATACAAATATATTAGTATTATTCCGCAACTTTTGCTTTACACCAACTTTATATTTTCAACGTTCACTCTTACTTAGTCAATCTAGTTCCATTCACTTATTTTAACTTCTGGATACTGTACTGAACCACAGTTTACATATTCCCTCTCCTGTTATCTTCATATTTTTTCTGTCAAGCAAAATTGCAGTAAACATTCATTCATTCATTCATGCCATCCCATCACTGGGCACTGCTGCTGCTCGAAGAGCCGTAAAGACCTGCCCGAAGTTGAGCTTATTTTTGGGAGGAGACAGTAAGCCTCATCTTTAACATGTGTGTTAGAAGGTGTTAAATCTGTGGAAGAACAGAGTGAGGATGATTGGAAACGACAGGAGTAGGAGTACAGTTTTAAATAGCTGGTCGTGGCAGGGGAAGTTCAAGTCATCTGTTTCTTTGATACTGCTGCCTCGTAAAAAACCTTCAATCTCAACTGTTTACAACAACAAACCTAGATTCCTGCGTCAGCCGGCATGGCTCTGCTTCAGTACATGGTGAGCTGGAGTTGGCCTGGGCTGCGGGTCAGTTTCAGGTTGGCTTCATGCATCTCCTCATTCCCTTTGGACAAAGATGGGATTTTCTCATGGTAAATGTACTCAGAAGTCCAGGAGACCAAGTTGAATCATGTAGGCGTATTCAAGACCTCTGTTTGTGTCCTCTCTGCTAACGTTCCAAAGCTCAAGCAAGTCGCGTGCAATAAGCTCAGGTAGGAGGAGAAGCATCCTCCACCTGCCTGAGTGGGAGGTCCTGAGCCATCTCACAGCAAGGATGTCAGTGTATAATTCTGTAGTGGAGAAGTAGTGTAGAATTGGAAACTATAATTTTTAAAAATTGAAGGAAGAAAATAAAACTAATACCTAATTCATAGGATTATTGTGAAGAATAAATAAAATAATGTATGTGAACAGTCTAGTCCAGAGCCTGGTATAAATATTACAAGACTAGTTAACACATATAGCATTTCCTATGTGCCACACACTCTTCCAAGTTCTCTACATGTATCAGTCGACCTCACCCTCACAACAGCGTAGAAAACAGACACTGTTCTTATCCCCATTTTCTAGATGAGGGAACTTAGGCCAGTGAAATCAAATAATTTGCCCGAGGTCACATAACTAATACAATAGTAGAGATGAGGTTTGATAACCAGACAAGTGGCCCAGCATCTTTACTCTTAATCACTCTGCTATGATCCACCTGCATGCCCCCCAGACCCCAAGTCTGGGTTAATGCTGTGTGTTCTCACGGGCACCCAGCTTTGCTTTTGTCATGGTTCTGAGTACCACTGTGAGGTCACTTGTCTGCATCCTTGAATACAGTGGACATTCTGCCAAGGCGGAGATTGTGCTCACCTTAATTACTCTCATTCCCTGCCCATCAAACATCAGGGGTAGGGGATGGGCAGTAGAGTGAGGCAGAGGCATTTTCCCCTTTGAACAATCCCCACAGTGCATGAAGGGGAAGTGGGGAGAGTATAAGCCATTAAAGATGCTAGAAAAACATGAGATAATTGATGGAGCAAGGTATCTAAGTAAGTAGAAGATATAAGATTAAGATTAAAATGAGGAACTATTGACCTTGAGAAGATAGAAGAACACCTTCTCTTTTAAGAGTGAAAGAGAAGGAAAAGATGGGTCTTTTAATTTTTTTAATATTCCATAAGAAAACAAGTTGTCCCATTTATTGAAGAAGTGGTCCTCATTTATTTTAATGCTTCCTTATGCCAAGTTCACACGTACACAGGGAATTGTTTTTGATCCATTCCCTTAACCAGTACATACTCTTTGTAGTATTTCTACTATAGCTCTGTAATATACTTTAATTCCTAGTACCCTTCTTGATATATTTCAGAACTGTATTTGGTTATTCTCATGCAGTTATTCTTCCTTACATATTTTAGATTTAATATTTCAAGGGCCATAAAATCTGTTGGCATTTTAATTGGAAATGAATTGAATTAATAGACTAAAATGGGGAAATTCAACATTTTCAAGAAAATGGCCATGTCTCTCCATATATTTTCCTATTTTTTGGTCAATTATTTTATGTCCATGTATAAAATTTTATAACTTTTTCCATATAGGTTTTGCCTATATATGTATTACAAATCCTACTACTACTACACAAATTGAGCCAGATATCATTTTAAGTAATTTGCAAGTATTATTTAACTTAATCTGTACATTAACCCTCTGAGAAAAGTGTCAATTATTATTCCCATTGAAAAGATGGGTCTTGTGAGAGTTGAGGCTAGAGAAGGAAGCTCACACCAGATGACTCGGATCATCTCAATCAACAAGGGGCAGGAATATTGGGCCAGGAAAGGATGCAGGCTGGTAGGGAGATAAAAGCAAGAGGAGAGAGTTTGGAATAAATGTCTAACTTTTGGGTTCTGTGATCTCTTTAATCCCATGATAAATAGTATGATGGACCCAGAAAAAAGCATACATACAAAATCATGCATAAAGAGTTAGGGGTCCACGGACCCCAGGTTGAGAATACCTGTTCTCAGGAATTAATGAAATTGAATAAAAGCATTTCTAAGAAGTAATCTGAAGGCAAACAGCTTGAATTTATAGCATTTCAAGTCTATGTTTCTGGGACTTTCTTCAGCAACATTCAGTAGCCGGGGAGTAGCAGCTGATGCGGTTTTAGGGATTGAGGCTGTGAGCTCCATAGCCACCCAGGGTGGGATAAAGTAAGGAGGGCAGTAGGGGTAGAGGGAAGGCAAAGCACAGGCCACTTAAGAGGCAGAGGTGGCAGTAGAGGCATGTGGATGGTGGGGTAGGAAGTGGGAGAGGTCCTCTCTGGGTGTAGGCCATCAGGGGGGCATGACCTACAGAGAACGTAAGAATAATAAAACCAAAATCAGTCTGCTGTTTATTATCATGATGCACAAGCAATTCTAAACACTGACAGTGATAAAGTATTCCTCTCCAGAAAAGCCTTGGTCTAAGACCTAAACAGCTGACTGCCGCCGGGTAGCCTTGTGCCACTTGAGGCAGATAGAGAGATTACGATGGAGGGAGTGGTCCAGGATGTGGGTGAGGCAGTGGTGGGAGGCTGAGGTGGGGACCACAGCTGGCGGGTGCTAGAGAGGAGGGTTCCTTCAGGCGGGTGTTTGCAGGCAGCAGAATTCAATGGCTTTCATCTCCTGGAATCTAGATGTTGACTGGAATCCAACGAGCTTTTTTTTTTTTTTTTGACTTGAATCAGCTGCTATGCATAACCGCACATTTCACCCTCTTCAAACATCAGCTCTGCTCACATCTGCATCTGCCTCGATGTTCCACTGCCTTTTCACCCCTTTTTATAGCAGATGGCATTTATTTACTTACATGCTTTTCTCCTCTACAGACTGTGTGCTCCTTAAGAGCAGCGATTGTGTCTTACTCATTTCTGAATCACCAGTGCCCCCAGACAGGCACTCAAACACCTACTGAACCCATGCACAAGTGTATTTTGCTCTTGTTTTAGATTCCTCAGATGTCCAGTGACCAGGCACCAGTAGCCGCCATGCTGCTGCTCTCCTCCCAGGTAAACGAAATGAATCTCTGTTCTTCTTTATGAAGTGTTACTGCCACACCTCCATTCCATCCTGAAACCACAGGGATGCAATTAGGGAGATCCACAGTATTTCGCGTATTTTCATCCTTCAGACCATCAAGACAGTATCTGTGCTGCTGCAGAGTCCTGACTGATGAGTATTCACCCCAGAGTGAAAACCACCAGCATTTGGCTGCTTTGTCGTGTGATCAGCCCTGTCACGGTGATGCCTGGATGTGTCTCTGGTGTCCTGAAAGAACTTAGGTGCCTCTGGAACCCCACCCCCTGCAATGAATTACTTGGGAGTAATTATGCAATGGAGAAAACGGGGTCCAATTCACCCCCTCAGTCTTCCCTGGGGAGTCACAAGAAAGTTGACAGTTCTCTGTGAGGTGAACCACTTCTAGAATGGACTGAATCTCCACCATCTATTCCTATTCTTCTGCCCACCCTCTCCAACAAGATGGCCCCTGTAGGGTTCTGACCAAGACACTGCCACACCGCTGACTAATGAAGTAGAGAAACCAGAACAGCTTGGTCTGATATTTGAGGTTGGAAGCAGGAACTTTCTAGAGGAGAAGTCAAAGAAGCAAAAGGAGTATAATGGCAGCCCCCCAACCGTAGTACCCACTGGTGGGGTCCCAGGCCCCTCGCAAATACAGAAGCATATTGAACAATCAAGCATCTTCAACTCACCATCAGAGCTGGAGCAGAGCCTCAGATTCTCATTCCTCAATAGTAGGCTGGGTGCTGGAGCTGCACACAGGCTCTGGGCAACACGGAGATGACTATGTGTAATGTTTGGTCAACATTACTCAGGGTACTATACAACCTTCACATCCTCTGTTAGGCTGTGAGCGCTTGAGCACTTCCATTTGAAGATGAGAATTAGCCCTCAGGACGAGCATTCGGGGTTTGGGCATAGAACTGAGATATTTTAATTCTCTTGCTAATTTTCTAAAATGTGCATTCAAAAAATAAGTGTGGTCTCTAGGAAGGAATTCAGCAGCATTGGACTATAGCAGCTGCCTAAGTGACCCGCTGGTGCTCTTTGTAGGAAGCGTCTAAATAATTGAAATCTTTAATTGGGTTAAAGAGATCCCTAGTACATAGGTGCTCTATAAATAAAAGAATGAGTAAATAATATGGTGACCTTCCCTTTCGGGCCCTTCCCCTTAAAGAGATCATTTTGTTTTGTTTGCACCAATAAGATCACTGTTCAGGGACTCTCGAGAGGGGTTTGGTTTCACCTTGGGGTGGGGCTTTCCCAAGGAACTCCCTTCTAGCTTGTTTCAGGGATGCTGCCACCTCTTCCCTTGGCTCTTTCATTAAAAATGAATAATTTGTTTATCTTTGCTGTAAGTAGCTAGGCACCAGAGCATTGCGTTCGCAATTAGGGGCAGATCAAGAAGTCAGGGTAGCAGGCTGACCTTGCCTTGTTATCTGAAATCAACAGGTTTAAGTAGCCCAATGCCTACAAGACAGCTAGAGGGGAAAGAAAGGGAAGGAGAGAGAAAAATGCTCATAAAGAGGAAGTGGTAAGAGGCTTCTGAATTTCAGTGTGACCTGTCAGGTGATTTTTGCAGGGGAGGGGACATGAGAAAAAAAAAAAACACGTTAAGTAAAAATGTCCTTATAAAGACAAAATCTATTTCTTTCCTGCCTGATGATTTGTCATTCTAGTCACTTCCTGCCTTGTGACCACACACCCGGGGTTGACAAAGTTGTTCTGCAGATCAGAAAGAAGGGAGTTTCTGGTCACGTACCAGTACCACTGAGAACAGTTTTGCTACCAGGTAAATTTCCTTTGTCTTTTTGTCATTTCTAAGTGTTTATGATGTTTTGCTTGTTGGGCGGCTCTGGTTCTGTGGATTGTGGATTTTGCCCCCAGGGGACTAGAGATCTGAGCACCTGTCGCCCTTGTCCGCTATGAGCCAGGGCACCGTTTAACTGCCCAGCAAAGCTCCAGCCACATCTCGTGGCCGCCCAGAGTGGGACCCTCCCCTCCGCTCTCTGGGGTGGCTTCTTCTCCAATTATATGCAGTTATCACCCCCCCCCAAAAAAACTATGATGTTTGCTTCCTTTTTAAACCAAACCGTGTTCTGATTTATTTCTATTGCTTTATTTCAGGGAGGCTATTTACTGTGATTTGATCTACTTTCAAATGTTCTCAGGAAAGTGGACATTGATCGTTTAGATGCTGTTGCGCGTTGGCCTAATGGGGATAGTTTAACTTTAGCTCCTGTGGTTCTGTTTTTCTAAAAAACTCCTTTACAGTACTTTAGAGGATGTGCTAACATCTTGAGTCATATGTTACTGAGTGTGCTACTGGTTATTTGAGTGATTTTGGGTACCGCTGGTTTTCAGTGGGTGTGCTTAATAACCACATGGAATTAGAGGCTGCCTCTTCTCCATTTATTCTCTAAAAATAAAAGCAATTTGTGTTGCTTAATTGTACTGTTTTGTAGAATTGTCTGAACTATTTGGTATCCCTGTGATCATACAAATGACCATTAATTATGGAAGAAAGGCTTCAGTCTATAATAGAAATTCTTATAAAGTTGATATGGGATATTTATTCTAGAAACTTTATGGAAACATAGACTTTGAAACTTGTAGCATCAGCCTTTATTAATTACCATTATTCAACAATATTTAGTACCATTGACAGATGATAAACATAAAAGCCATCCGGACTGCAAATGGATTCATTTATCCACACACTTATCAAAACCCAATTTTTCTTAATCAAGTATAGCAACTTGTTTTATAAAATTACCTCCTCAGGACAACTTAAAAAAAAAAAAAAACTGTCGTTAAACGAAGGTGATTTATCCACACGTCTTGATTTTGAATTTACATAATTTATCATAATTGGTTTCTAGTAAATAAAATGGTTTAAAGAACATCTACACAGGCAAATTTCAATGGAGTTAACTGCTTACCTATAAATGTGAATTTCTGAAGTTGTAAAATGTGATCGTCAATATTGCTTGACGCATCTCACCTGAATAGGTTTTTTTGTTTTTGTTTTTTTTTTTGCGGTATGCGGGCCTCTCACTGTTGTGGCCTTTCCCGTTGCGGAGCACAGGCTCCGGACGCGCAGGCTCAGCGGCCATGGCTCACGGGCCCAGCCGCTCCGCGGCACGTGGGATCCTCCCGGACTGGGGCACGAACCCGTGTCCCCTGCATCGGCAGGCGGACTCTCAACCACTGCGCCACCAGGGAAGCCCCCTGAATAGTTTTAAACTAGCAAAAATGTGGAGCTGAGGGAGAAGGAGTTGGACCCCTAAAAATAACAGATTAAAACTATGCTATGTCTTATTTTAAGTAAAAATATTAATGAGAATAAAATGAATTAGGATGCAAAGGTATGTCAGTATTTTCCTTACATCGGGAGGAAATAAAAATGGAATCAAGTTTAGATTGTTAAAGCATCAACCTGATACCCACTTCTCTTCATTCTTGTTCACTCCCAGCAACATCAGGGAAGAAACTTCTGGGTCTTGCCCTTTGAACAAGCACTGCTGAGGTGGGACATTTCATTAGCTATCCCAGGGATGCTTTCTTTTGTCACATTTGAAATTTTGTCTCCTTCATAAATTGTGCCTTGAAACAATCGGTAATTTGGGAAACAATATCCGTGTTTTAACACCATTTCTAATTCTTTTGCTGAACCCTTTGGGGACTGGGAGGCCACAAAGTAACTTTCTCATTCAAATGTATCTATTTAAATTAGGACAGAACAAGTAGTAATACCACTTAATATTGATACGTACTTACTATGTAAGCCACTCTTCATTCATGACCTCATTTAATCCTCCCAACTACCTTTAGAGATGAGGAACGGGCTTAGATGGTTGAAGGGCACGGCCCAAGGTCACAGGGTGAGGGGCAAGGGCGGTAGGTAGCCAGGATTTCTGGCTCCATTCTGCCTCTCTGTAAGCGTCCCTCTATTCCAGAGCCTATCTTCCCCACCAGCACCTTTTTCCCAGATGTACCCCGTTATAGGCTTTTCGTTCTGAAGCTGACTGAAGAGATCTTAGCATTCATGATTTGAAGAGAGAAAGAAAGAGGACAACAGTTTGCAATAAACCCAGAAACTTTTTCATAAATAAGAGGTATCACTGTGGGTTTCATATAATAATAGAATGAAGTGTTTTCTTTTAAGTAATGCATAATTTTACTCAAGAATTGTGCGCCTTCACAAACTTGCCTCAGCCACTTTCCCAACCTTATTTCTTGTCACTTCCTTCTGCTCTAGCTGCCACCTCCCGCCTCTCCCCCTCCCCCCTCCACTTACCCACATGCCAAGTGCACAAGTCCACAAACCACCAGAAAGTTCCATGCTCTTTCACTCCTTTTCACTCCAACTGCCTTTCCAAGTGCTTTCTTCTTTATCTGTGAAACTTCTGGTCACTTTTCAAGGCTCATTTCAAGAAACCTGTCCTTTTGCAGGGCTTTCCTACTGGTTCTTGCCTCCACCGATTCTTCTGTGTGTGTTTGTTTAATGCTTTGAGTTTAGAGTAAGTAGAGCAGTAATCATATTGCTTTCCTTTCAAGTGCTTAATTTGCTGACAGCCTGAGCTCCTTCTCTGTCTCTCCTGGCAGGTAGTAGGTGCTCATGATATTTATGGAGTTTTTTCTCAGTTCCTTAGATACGCAGAGAAGTCTTTTTTTAATTTCACTTGTTTAACCTAATATTTACTGAGTTCCCCCAGTGACTGCTATGAACGGAGATATAACACCATTACAGTATTTTGCTTTCTAACATGCTTCCTTTTTGTCAAAGCACTATTCTTCATTTTAGTCTCAAAGCACTAAATAGACATTGACTTCAAGGCATTTAAGGAATTGTCCAGTGACCACAGGCAAAATTAATCTTATTATTTTAGTTTAAATACATTAATTGAGCTAAAACTTAGCTACCCTTACCAAAATTATGTACCTGATAATAAGCATATTGGATGACCAAGAGCACAGGAACAGATACCATTAACTTTTATTTATTCATTTTGCACTCTTCTCAGAAAATTCTCAAGTCAACGTCTCCTTGTTACCAAAAAAGTGAAGGCTCCTCTGCGTATATGGGGGAGATGGCAAATGAATTCTAAAATGAGGTTAGGTAAAATAAAAATAAGAACTTTTCTCCTAAGGTTATATTTACGAAGAGTCAAAAATTTATAAAGTCTGATGACTGTATGACTAATAGATTTTATAGCAAAGTGACATTATTTAGATTCATGTAATTGTCTCCTTAGGATATTTTTTGTTTGCTAGTTTTCCAACTCACAGATATCATCAAATGAAATGATTCTATTCCATCTGCGTATGAACCCTGCAGAAATAAAAATTAGAATTAGAGTCCACCAAAATATAAAACTAATCAGTGTCAGCAGACTCCAAGAGTTTCAAGTTTCCCTATTTTACCAGATGGCAATGCACTTCTTAAAAGAGTTCATGTTTCACATTGTTTTCATTTTGAAGTATAAGAAGTTACCACCCAATCAGATATTCATCTTCTAGGAGCATCTCCCTACAGCTGCTGTGACCACTGGGCTCCCCAGATGGCAATTCCCCGTTGCTTTCCTCAGTTGCCTCCTGATTGAACTTCCTTATGCTGTTGACTGTTCCCGTTGTTTTGTTTGTCAATTTCAGTCATTACATCAGTTTTCCCAGCAATTTCGTAGTCACTCCATCTTGTAAGATACTGTAAGCAGCAGATGGGGAACAAAGAATTTCCATTCATCATCCTAATAATGACAGCTTAGCCTTCTATACTACTGTTTTGGATTGAGTGTTTTTCGAAGTGTTTTGACCGTATTAATGCATTGAGTCATCACAACAATCCTGTGAGGTAGGTATTGGTGTTATCTTCATGTTGGAAGGCAAGTTAATCCATTCAAGTATTTCATTACTTTAATTTTCTACAATTGAATTAATTTTATATTAACTACTGAATTCCAGGGGAAACCTCCTGGCATAAACAGGCAGCAGGCCATGGTGCTTATTTGTACCTAGACCTTGAGTTGCACGCAGATAATAATAATTTATCCTAAATAAATGCATCTGTATCATTAATTGCTTTTATTAAAGACTATTCTTTGTCAACATCATCATCATCAGTATTTACTCAGCTCCTCTGCACTTGACTATTTGGTTTTTACCAACTTATAGACCTGTGTATAGGTCACAAAACATGATCTCTACCCTCAAAAGCTTTGAAAAGTTCTCAGTCATAGAAGATTAGAATACTTGAGTCAAGTGGCATTCCCATTTTCTAACTATTGTGATTGATAGACATGAATAAATTAAACAATTTAGTATTTATACCCAAGCACACATATCTATAATTACATAGTAATGGCCAAATATAAGTGTCCTAAAAAATGTGAAAGAATGAAAGATTGTTTTAATTGTGAGCTGAAGAATAGAGGTAAAAAGTGACCCACTTACTGAGTTAAAATAAGTTTTGCTCAACTTCAGAGCCACGCCTGCCTCAGCCCCACCTTAAGTTATAAGGAGGTTTGTTTCTCAAATATAGTCAGTTGTTTTTTCTGGCAGAAGGAAAAGCTAAGATACTAAATTGAGGAACTTGCAAAGAAAGCCACAGTTTTGTGGTTGCAGCATTGATTCTTGTTTTAGTCTAGCACCAGTTCCACGGACAGATGGACACACTTGCATGCTCTCTCCATCTCTTTGTCTGTCTGTGTGTCTCCCTCTCCCTCTCTCTCTCTCTCTCTCTCTCTCTCCCCCCCCTCTCCCCCCACCTCTCTGTCTCTCTCTTTCACACACACACACACACACACACAGTGACACACACACACATCCTCTCGACTGGCTGAGCTAAAATGGAAAAGAGATTACATTCTCCACAGGCAGAAAAGCCAAGGTGTCAAATTTGGCCGGCAAATTAATGCGGCGTGTGAATTGCAGTCTCTAAGATCATTTCTTTTCCCTTTTTCTCTGGTTGCACTTTCAAGAGGGAAGTGAATGAATGGACTAATTACTTTACAATTAAATAATACCCTGCATTTTGATTCCTCAGTCTGGTAGTTGTCTCCAGTATTTATCCAAACTGTGTATCTGAATGAATGAAGTAAAGAGGCGCACAAGTGCATCTGTATAAAATTTGCATCCTCTGCCTTTTCGCCGTTCCTCAGGCAAAGTTTAGAATTAGAACTGCATCTTCGTTAACCTCAGGTGTCACATTTTAAAATGTGGATCCTTGATGTCATGGGCTCACATTACCTTCACCAGGAGGCCATGTGATTAAGAAAGAAGAGTGGAAAATACATTCCTTATGGAGAAAGCTACATAATAGATGCAAAGAGAAAGTAAGAAAAAATGAGGAACGTGTATGCAGTTTTGCATTATTGAGCCCCTTTTTCTTCATCTCAAAGATGTAAGTGGGGCTTCCCTGGTGGCGCAGTAGTTGAGAGTCTGCCTGCCGATGCAGGGGACACGGGTGCGTGCCCCGGTCCGGGAAGATCCCACATGCCGCGGAGCGGCTGGGCCCGTGAGCCATGGCCGCTGAGCCTGTGCATCCGCAGCCTGTGCTCCGCAACGGGAGAGGCCACAACAGTGAGAGGCCCGCGTACTGCAAAAAAAAAAAAAAAAAAAAAAAGATGTTAATGAACTTTCCCTTCATTTCCAATGCTTTATAACATTAATTTTCTTTTCCCTTTGGAAAGATGGAATATCATGGGCACCTTGATGACTTTTTTCAGATTTTTTCCCTTCCCTCATTGTCTTTCAAGTTGAGATTTTTCATCAAAATATCCCTGATGCTCTGTTTCTTTCCTGTGACCACAGAAGAAGACAGTTGGGACTCTTAATCTGTCTGGTGATTGAATATAATGTATATAATATAACATGTATTAAATATCATATATAATGTCACTTTTTAAAGCTTGTGAGTCTGAGTGTCTGCAGTTTCTGTGCATGAGACAAACAGGTCTGGTCTAAAGAAAAGAGCAAATTTGGAGGCAAATTTGGATTCCTTTTCTAGCCTTTTACTAATTGTGGAGCCCAAGCAAGTCTCTTAGGCCCCCTGACGCTCAGTCCCCTCATCTCTGAAATAGGGAAAAGTACTGTCTATCCGCTGGGTCTGCTCTTGGGTCCATCTCCCCTTCCATTTCCCCATTTCATCAGTCTGTGTGTATATCTCCCTCTGCTATGCTCACCATCGCTGCTGACTTACTGAGCCCTCACTATTTGCTAGGCATTGTGCTAAGCTCTTGACATATATTTGCTCTTATATTTCCACACAAAAGCTGCCTGGGGTTGATGTTCTCATCTTCTTAGAACAGATGATCAAACTGAGGTTCAGGGAGGCTTAAGTCCAAGGTTACAGAGCTAGTCAGAGCCGAGATTCACACCTTGCCGCTTTTCCATTTTAATATTCACAGTTTCTTAAACATGTAAACCATGTCTGTTTTCATTGCATTGTATTTTCTAACCTGGTCCACTGGCTACTTTCTAATAAGTCTAAATATTCCTTTCTGTGGTTGAATATTCAATGATTAGTCCTAATTTTCCATCAGGCGGAGATCCCAACTCTGCCTTTGATGGGTCCGCTGCTATACCAAACAAATAAATGCTTGAGGATATTATGGTACAGAGTTCTTAAGGGTTATGAAGCGTTTACGCTATTTAGTTATTTAAAATTTTGACAAAAGAAATGTCATAGCATATCCCATTAGTAAATTGGTATTGGTAAATATTTGCCCACCAAACTCTGGCTTCCAAGAAAGTGTAGATAAATCTAGTCTATCAAATGAATACAAATTCCTGCCTCAGTTTATCTGTAACTGCTTGTTTTTTGTTTTTTTTTTTTTTTTTAATGAGAATGAGCTGGTCCTTAGAAATTCTAAAAGAACTACCCCAAGGAGCCCATAGAAAATGAGGTCACATTATTGAGAGTAAAGAGAAGCTTCTGTTGTCATTGCTGGTATACAGATGTCAGCTGCATGTTGTCTTGGTGTCTTTCCATCAGCTCAAACCACAGCAGAGAAAGTGCCTGGAGAATTCCGGAGTGGGTAAGAGATAGAGGCAGAGAAGTGGCCAACAGACTCAGTCCCCAGGCACTGGTGTACCTGAGAGGGAGGAGAGACATAGCCCAATGGTCTTCATCACAGATGCCCAAGATCCTTTTTCATTTCATGTCTCACAATGGATGTGCGGGCTTTTCTTAAGATTGCTGTACATTTTCCCACTCTGGCCACACTTCCTCAACTGTCAGAAGGTACTTTCCACGATAAGTATTTCAGGCAAGACTAAGCCCAGAGCCCCTTGACCGCTCAGCATGAAATCAGCCAATACCGATGCTGTTGGCTTCTAGCTGGTATCATCTTCTGATTCCGCAACTGCTTTTGAAACTGCCTTCAAGGACTCTGGAGGAGAGATGTGGTACAAGCGCCAGAGCAACCAAGCTAAGATCATTTGAAGATAAAGCGTAGGTGTGAAATCTAGATTTACACCTATCCACACATGTGACATACATACAATTAAGTGTGAATTTTAGACAGTGACTCTAGATAATATTTCATATAGTCTATAGTGGAAATTGGGTTTGTTCCCCAAGATAATTTTGT
Source organism: Globicephala melas (assembly GCF_963455315.2). NCBI lineage: Eukaryota > Metazoa > Chordata > Mammalia > Artiodactyla > Delphinidae > Globicephala > Globicephala melas. The sequence goes on from NC_083331.1 coordinate 20,410,430, forward strand.
AAAAGTTCTGTTTTTTTTATTTTCTCCTTCCTTCCTTCTTCCCTCCCTCCCTCCTTCCTTCCCTTCCTTCCTTCGCCAAGCACTATTGTATACAATTTAAACACTTTATCTAATTTCATTCTAACACAACTCTTATGGAGTGAGCACCGTGATTGCATTATTAATATCCCCTTTGTACATATGAAGAAACCGAGGCTCAGAAATTTTAAGTAACGTGTATTCAAGCACACAGCAAGAAACGGTTGCATCAGAAAATCCAGCATCTTTTCGCCGTGCCTTGTTGCTTCCTAGTTCATTCTTTTTTATGTATATAGCAAGCTTAATTTCATGAAGGAAGATAAGATCGTTAACGTACAGATGAGGTTTGTGAGACGCCTATGTTGCCTTTTCACACTTGCTTAGACTGGGAGAAAGTGGGTCGTGTTCTAGCACAGGTGAAGCTGTAAACTAAGCCCGTGCTGTTCTTAAAACGAGTGGAAGAAACTCCTCCCCTTGTTCTCTCCATCCACATATTGAAGATGTGAAGTACATTTCATGGACGGTGCATCTCAGGGATTTTTTTTAACCTTTAAGTTGTTTAAATGTTCATTGACTTGTGTTTTTCCCGTACTTTGGTTACACCAAACTAAGCTTCCGGAGGCTCTACTTGTCTTTTCTGACGAGTCACTGACTCACTCTGAGACTTTGGGGAACAACTTCACTTTTCAGAACCCCCATTTTCCCGTTTTCTCGCGTGGCAGGGCCATAATGTCTGAGGCTTCCCCAATTCAGAGCAATGTAACCCTGGGCCAGTTACTTAAATCTCAGTTCCCTCATCTATAAAGAGGAAATCGTCATAATGCCCCATAGAGTTGTGGTGGAATTAAATGTGGTAACGCCTATAAAACATTCAGCACTGGGTAACCACTCAGTAAACATTAGTTCATCTTCCATTTGTCCTTTAGCTATTATTTTCTCTGGCTCCAACATAGATAAACTTCCTGTGGAGAGAATATGGGTTCATCATTCTACATGAATAAGGAAAAGACTGACCTTGAAGCTCTCTCCTCTTCATCTGTGGAAACCCAGGTCACATGTCACTTCTCCCCGGGGCACCACGCGTGGCTCCCCAGGGGAGAGCTGTTTTCCCCATTCCTGTGGATCTAAAAAGTCCCCCAGTATTCTAGTGACGGGTGTCTCTCTCCCCTACTAAACAGGCCAGGACCACATCTTATGTCTGCGTCGCCAGCATCTAACCCACGACCTAGCGTAGAGTAGGTATTTACTTGGCAAATGTTTAGTGAAAGAAGAAACGTACAAATAAATATATGAATCCGCCTAGTGGTGGACACTTAGAATTACCGGAGGATGAATTTCATCGTCCAGATAATGATATGCAAATTACATTCAAGTGAACTCTAACACCCATTCCTAATTCTTTCCTGTGTGTTCCTGGTACATTGAGTTTGTGCATCTCAGCTGATTTTATCCTCCTTTCCGTCCTGCTCTGTCTGCACACCACGGCCCCTTTCCTCCCAGCAGGACTCAGCTCCAAGTCGGACACTGTACACTTAGGTAGAGAGACCTGAGCATCGGCTGCGGCCAGCAGGGTTTACAGAAACTGCCCGGCCCCAGGTTTTGTTACCTCAGCCAGAACCCTCTGGTGGCTGGAGGGTGGGGACCAGGGGGCATCCCCAGCCTAGTTCAGAGACTGCCAAGGGACACTTGCAAAGTCATCTTTCCTGCAAAGTGGTTTTGTATAAACTTGACGCATCCACTTGCCTTGTTCTGTTGTTTGTATATTTCAGTGGGAGGGATATGATAAGTATGTACACAAGAATATTATCGTTAAACTCCTCAAAGAAGGTGATAGTAGACTTCTTTTTTTCATGTTTTTTTATTGTGGTAAAAGTCACATAATATAAAACATACTATTTTAACCATATTTAACTCTACAGTTCAGTGGCACTAAGTACATTCACATTGTTGTGCAACTGTCACCATCATCCGTCTGCCGAATTTTTCACCTTCGTAAACTGAAGCTCTGTCCCCTTTAAACACTAACTCCCCATTCCCCCCACCCCCTGGCCCTTGGCATCTACCAATGTACTTTCTGACTCTATATGAATTTGACTATTCTAGGTACCTCGTATAAGTGGAATCAAACAGTATTTGTCTGCACCTAATGTATATTGGAATGCACTTTTAAGGTTAACTTAATATATGTCCTGCAAACAGATTGTACCTTCTTTTTTTTCCTCCTGTGCTATACAGTAGGCCCTCACCAGCCATCTACTTCATACATAGTAGTGTACATGCGTCGATCCCAGTCTCCCAGTCCATCCTACCCGCCCTCCCACCCTGGTGTCCATACGTTCGTTCTCGATAGTAGACTTCTTAGGCCCTGTATACCATTTGTTTATGGGTTTGTTTGTTCATGGCTACAACTGATTTCCTACGTACTTATACTGCGTGCCAGCCAGGAGGCAGTGCTGTGAGATGATCTCATATAGTTTGTGATCTCATAATCTGCTGGAAGAAATGGAGATGTGGACATGGGGGTCTGAACCAGAGCTCAGAGGAGGAAAGACTCCCAGAGCCCCACCCAACCAACAGAGGACAGAATGTCTGAACCCTTGCTGATCTCAGAACTCTAAGGGTATCATTTTCATATCCATCTATGAATTTGGTGTTTTGTCTTAAGAACATGGTGCCTCAGTGTGAGTTATTTTAATGTGGTTTGCTTTTTGGTTGCTAAGAAATATCAGAGGTCCTTCCTGCAAAGTCAAAAATGAATGTACAGATGACTACAGAGGCCGTTCACCTTGCCTCGGTCATTGTAACCCTGAAGGTGCCAATAGGATATGTGTGTAGTATTGGGCACGTGTTGTTTGTAGCCCAGACCTGGATGCTGCCTGCTCAATACCCAGATTAAGTTCTCCTTCACGTGTAGGAAATATACATGAAATTATATTCATAAGATATTTGAAATCATGGGGGAATTATACTTTACCATATGTTGAGCAGGTCTTATTTAAAGAACAACATTCCCTCTTAGGTTTGAAAACTTATTATAAAGGAAAGAGGAGAAATAAGGAGCCTTGGACTCCAGTCCCAATGAGCTCGGTGACATTGGTCACATCCATTAACCTGGGTGTTATTTCACTCCTCTGTGACAGGAAGAGAGCGGCCAGATAGAAAATCTGGTGCCTTTACCTCTACATTCTGTGACTCTGTTTTTATTGTGTTATCATTTAAGGAACTTGACATAGATGCAGAAGATAGCAAAGGAAACTATTAAAGATTTGGAGAAAGCCTCCCAAAGCAGGTTAAAAGAATTTTTTTGAAGACCCAGTGGCTGTCACCAACGCACGTGACAGAATTTTTATGAATTGAGCAGCTTCTGTAATTCCCTCTGAGAATAGCCCAAGAGAGGGAGCTTTAATCGTATCAGAAAAGATTTAGGTTACAGGGTTGGGATATGAGACACCAGAGAGGTTGTAGGGTTTCCTTATTTGGATATTTTTGAGAAAATAGTAGATGGCTCTCTTTCTGGGGCAGTTTGCATGCAGTCTTGCCTAGAAACTAGGAGCGAACTGGAGCAGCGGGACTTAAGATGTACGCAGTGACATCCCAGAAAGCTGATCTCACGTGCCGTTCTGGAAACTTCCCTGCTCTGTGCTGAGCAGTCAAGCAGCTGAGCAGTGGGCATCTGCCTTGGTCAGTGAGGAGAATGCATGAGGACAGAGCTTTGCCTGCTGCTGAGGTAAGAGCAGGTGGGGCTGGGAGATGCTGGGTCCACTTCCGAGGAGGTATCTCCCCAGAAGCTGCTTCAGGCCATGGTCACAGCTCCTGATGGCCCCTGGCCCTATTTCTAGGCTCCTCTGAAATACACCTTACCCTGGCTCTAACTTGTACATACACTTGTCAGCTAGTGAACAGACTTTTGGAACTTTTAACGTGGAAGGGACTTCATCTCTCAATTTACAGATGAGGAAACTGAGGCCCAGAGAGGCTAAGTGGAGTCTGACGTTACATAGACAGGTAGCATCCTGGGTCTCCCGACCCCCAGGCGCTCTCTTCTGCCCCCTGCTCGTTATTTTATTCTGATTTCCTTGGAGATGTCCATGTGTATAAATGATCTGATTACTTGTATTGCATGGGCTGATTGAGTTGTTTGATATTTTATTTTTTGAAAAGCTTCTGTGCTAATTTCTTACTCTTATCTGATCTCTTCCCTGCCCCTCCTCCCACCACTGCCCTGTGTTTAGCCTTTCCACCTGTTCATATTTGATCTTCAGAACCTCTTCACTCTATAACCATTTTGCAGTAAGTGAGCTGTAATCTCTGTGTTGCATTTGAAACTTGATGTTTAACGGTGGGTGTCATGAAGCCCCAGTCTTCGTGGCCCCCTTGCTTGTAGCCCAGCAACCAGGGCAGTGCTTTGCACTTAGACTTCTAGGTGGAGTGAATGAATGAATGAATGATGTCTGATATTGAGGTAATGGTGTCACAGTGGATAATCAACTGGCCCATAATAATATTCAGCTTTTTGAAAAGATTATTTTCAAATAATCTTTGGGGTCCCCTGAGCTTTCAGTAGGGGAGGTCTGGATCTTAAGTCCTTGTGGCTGCATGTGAAATGAAGGGTCTAGACATGAACGCCAGGAGTATCACTGTACAGCCCAGGGAAGGAGAGAGAGGCCAAGGCAATGAGGGTCTCCCCAACCCCAGCCTGGAGCATCCCCTTTGCTTGCAAGAGGTTTGCTCTGTGTCCCGTCCTTAATGGGGTTGGACAACTTGGTAGAAAACAGACATCGGGGGGTGCTGGGGGAGAAAGCAGGGAGCTGGACACTCCTTAGTTGGGGACAGAGTAGGGCTCTGTGTGCCATGCTAATACAGCTTCAGAAGCCCCTCAACTGAGTGATCAAACCACAGAGACCCCCAGAGAAACATCAGGTTTGGAGTAATCAGGGCTGCTGGCTTCCTTGGGGGGGTGTTTTCATCCCCTGAGATAGACAGCAAGCTGTTGAGCCTGTGCTGGGAATAGCCTTCCAAGAGTGCAGAGAGAAGAATTCTCCCCTCTGCAGCAGCCTTGGGAGAATCAGTGTATCTGCAGGGAGAGAAAAGACAATCTCAAAGAGATTTTGACTTGACAGAAGAATTCATAAGAGCCCCCTTAAGTGGCCATCTGTATTTGAGGACATTTATAATTATTTGGTTCTTAAAAACAAAGGCACTTTTAAAATACATTTTGAGAATCGTCCCTTGTGGGAAAGTTTGGAATATCTGTATCCGCAGAGAAATTGTATCCCCAGCATGCATAGTAAGCTATCACCACCACCACCCCGCCTCTGCACAGTGTTCTACTTTGTAAAAGAAAGCGGACAGAATTAACTGAAAGCAAAACTCCTTCCTTATCTAACTGTAGTATGATAGCTTTTAAAAAACATTTATGGGGATTTTATTTGGCTTCGGAATCCTAAGTATTTTATGTTTCACTTCTTTAATCATCAGAGTCTAACGCTAAAGATTACGGGATTCATGATGTTCCAGGTGACACGTTGTTTCGGGTTACTCACTACTCAGTGAGGTGTTCGGAAGTTGTACAATTTTCCCCTGGATACGTACTGAACTTAGGAGGTAAAGGTGGGAATGTGGGTCCTGAGTTTCCAGTTTTACTTTCCCCACTGTGTCAAGTTGCAGGAAAAGTAGGGCACATTCAAAATAGTCCCTTGGCAATGTGATGCCATGTTACAGATGCCACTCTGATCCTAGCAGTTATATAATTGGGTGTCAATCTATCGAATCAAAATACCAGCCCACACAGTGTTACCTCCTTTCAGAAATGATGCCAGTTCAGGAGCCATTTCATTTTGCCAGGTCACCTTTTATCAACCTGTCTACTTCTTTTCATTATCAGTTAGGAAACTCCTCAGAGAAAATTCAGCTTACATTTTTACATTTATTTCAAAGAACGCATTTCCTTCTGTAAATTCTACAGCACTGTGCTCTATAGTAAACTCCTGCAGATTGTTTCTACATTCAGATTTCAGGGAACTTGAGTCAGGTACTTTTATTATAAGAAGTCATTCTCAGAAATTCTCTTTCACTACCCATCTGGAAAATACCAGCCTCCTTGAAACAGAGACTCAGAACTGGCTGACCTAAAGGAATGGACAGGTTTGGTGGCTTTTGCAGTTGGTGGTTATCTGATTTTCTTATGACTTTAAAAATAATCTTATTAAAAAGAACAACTGGTACTTTCTTTGGCCAAATGTCCTGGGATTTTATAATCATTGATTTAATAAATGTAAGTGCTTACAGAGAAAGTAGCCAGACGTGACTTAGATGAATGATTTGAGATGTGTCTTCTTAGATTCATGACTTGGGCAGTGATTCAGAAATGGGGTTCCAAAATTCACCACTGATTTGCAAAAAACCTTAAGATGGTTCTTGGCGAGTCATAGTTAGATGATACAGTCATTGAAAAGGGCCACACTTACTGCAGAAGCAGTAGAGCAGAGCCCAAGAAACTGCTCACTCATGCCCTGAAAGGGACATGCCTTCCTCAGCCACTTCTTTTAAGCTCCAAATGGGAGTATCCAAAAGCCACAGCCCGTCCCATTACTGCAGCGACCTCTCTGGAGTCAGCTGCCAATATGGTGCCGGTAATTTGCAAACAAACCCTTGTCAAGTCTCCTTAAGAATCTTAGTCATATTATAACCCAAACCATCAAACATGCGTGAATTAAAATGGGTGTTTTTTTCAGGTAACCATATTAATAGACTGTGTAAAGTACCTAATACTTGATTCTAGCCCCAGCCATGTCCTTCTTAGAAATGGTCTGATCCACGTGTTTTTCCATCAGTTACCTCCTCTCCCTGCTTCTCTGCTTTGTGAAAATGCTGTCATTTGCACATTCAGTTCAATTAGTTAAAGAGTCTGTTCTCAGTTCTGGATCTTAATGGCCCTGTGAATGGTCAGTCCATCCTTTTCCTGCTCTGCTCTTTCAGCTCTGCATTTACAAACCCTAGCCTGGCAGTGCTTTGAGGACTTGTACATAGACAAAGCATTTCATCTCATTGGACCTTAAATCTCTTTATTTATAAAATGAGGGAGTTGTACTAAATTATTTCTTAGCTTGCTCTGTCTCTAAAAGTTGGGTTGTGTTTCCAGGACTTACAGCTCACTCTGATGGTAAAAGAGATTCCCTCTCCATATCTATTTGTGTTTGGGGGCAACAAACAACAAACGGTATCAGAGTAATTTAGGCTGGTGAAGCCTTCTTCTCCAATTCACCTCTTAAATTAATTCAATCTATTCTCTTTTCCTTTAGCTGTTAAATCACTGGAGGGTTTTGGATTTTTTTAATTTGAAGGCTGTCTCACTATTTGGCTTCTCCCAGTTGATCCTTCCCATTTATGTAAATCTCTTACAAAAATGTGGTTTACCAGATGCTCAAGGTTTTTCATCTTGTCCTACCTGCCATGGTTTAAAAATCACATCGTTTTAAAATAACCCTACTTTCCCTTCCTAGGTCTTTTATTTGAATGGGCCCTGCAATTTTTATTCTAAAATATTTTCTCTGCTTTTTTACTGTACCATGATCTTGAGATTTTCTTTCTTACCCAACACTGTAATTCTTTCCTTTCTTCCCTGGCCCTGCCCTTGATCCTTAAAATACAGTCTCATTCCCTGCCTTTACATATATTTCTCACCAGTGTCTCACAGTGCTCTCAAATCTAAAACTCTTACGTCAAAGGATAGGCCAAGTTTAGATTCGGAGATCCCATTCATTCTCTTTTTTTTTTTTTTTTTTTTTTTCGGTATGCGGGCCTCTCACTATTGTGGCCTCTCCCGGTGCGGAGCACAGGCTCCGGACGCGCAGGCTCAGCGGCCATGGCTCACGGGCCTAGCCGCTCCGCGGCATGTGGGATCTTCCCGGAGAGGGGCACGAACCCGTGTCCCCTGCATCGGCAGGCGGACTCTCAACCACTGCGCCACCAGGGAAGTCCCAAGCTTTGATTTCTTAACACATGAAAGCGATAGCTTCCTGAGCTAGAACACCTGGATAGAGACTTCATATTATAGTTTTTTAAATCTCCCATAGGCTAGGCATGTTATATACTTAATGAATAATTGCTGAATGAATGAATGAATGGGTGGATGGAATGAGTGTCTAACAGAAATGCAAAGCAACCTAAATAGACAGCATGGGAGAGGAAAAAAGACTTGAGAACTGGAATCTTGCTGCTCCTCTACCTGGCTGTGTGATCTGAAAGATGAATCTTCTCTGAGTTTCTGGTTCCTGCTCTATACAGTAGGGCTACATGTAATGCCATCAGCCTTCCTTGAGCAACATTATAAGAAACAGAAAACTTGCGTTTACTACATCCCACAAGTGTCCTCTTCTCCAGGCCTAGGTGAAGACATTGCTCTCAGACCTCAGTTCTCCTGCCCTAAGAAGAGTGGTTTGTCTTATGTAAATAGAGTGAATTATGTAACTGATACGTCCTTTCTTCATTGAGCATCTCGAGAACTCAGAGCTAGATTGTCAGCGTACTTCTAGCAAAACGTTCAGTCCTGACCATGTGTTTGAAATATGCAAGCTCTTGCTTGCTGTCCTCTTATTTCACCTAAGCTAATTACTCCTTCTCCCTGATCACATGATTTTATTGGTTTACTTCTTAGGTTTGGTTAGATCTTTGTAACTGGGCTCAGATTGTTTTCGGAACAAGGCTTGATTTAAAAAAAAAAAAAGAAAGGAAACAAACAAAAAAAAAAAGAAAGAAAAGAAGGAAGGAAAGAAGAAAGGAGGGAAGGGGGGGAGGGAGAGAGACAGAGAAACAGACAGACAAAAAAGGAAGGAAAGGAAGTGAAGGCAAGAAAGTCAGAAAGCCAGTAGCTGCCTCTTGAGGGTTATTGTGATGTGTGAGACTGTGTCTCCTTACGCAGTTAAGCCCTCGACAGTTTCTACCTTCCATCAGAGAACCCAATGGACCAGTACATTTTTAGATATAAGGTAAATTTTTAGATATAAGGTAAATAATAATACAATAAATTTTTAGATATAAGGTAAATAATAATACAATACATTTTTAGATATAAGGTAAATAATTTTTAGATATAAGGTAAATAATAATACAATAAATCTTTATTGATAATAAAAGATATTTTTAAAGGAATTGAAATAATAACAATATATGTAATTCCACGATTTTTAAATCATGCTCCCTGGAATTCCCACCATGCATAGATGACAAGGAGAAGGAGGTGGAATAGTGGAGGTAAGGTGACCTTCAGGGTCTTTTTCAACCAAAGGCTTTCAGAGTTGGTTTTTTTTTTTAAATTGAAATATAGTTGATTTACAATGTTGTATTAGTTTCAGATGTACAGCAAAGTGATTCAGTTATACATATAGAAATATCTATTCTTTTTCAGATTCTTTTCCATTAGAGGTTATTGCAAGATACTGAATATAGTTCCCTGTGCTATACAATAGGTCCTTGTTGTTTATCTATTTTATATATAGTAGTGTGTATCAGTTAATCCCAAACTCCTAATTTATCCCTCCCCAGAGTTATTTTTATTTGTTCGCTGTTATTTACATGTAAGGTTTCTATTCACAGAGGGTTGCTTAGGAAAACAAAAGTTTGAAACTACTGATATATGTGATAAATGGTATGTGACAGGATAGTGAGTTGGTGGATAATGGATGAGGACTTGCAAAATTGAGCATAACGCATTTCTGGCCAACAGGGTTAAGTGCTGAAACTGTTCCCTTTCATGTGTGGTTGTTCATTGTCACTGAGAACAAGTACAGCACTATAAAATGATGTGCAAGTATAGAAAAGGAAATCCGTTTAAAACAGTATCCAGTCACAAATTTTAAATATTTTTAAAAATCAGTAATTTCACGAAAATTCCCCAAATATAATTATGCATAGAAGTACCCCTTCTCCCACACTCTCACCCCACTTATCCCTTCCCCACCAGGAAATCCTATAAGCTTTAATGGAGCTCCTATTTGAAACACGGGCGTGTGAATTAGCTAGAGACAAGAATATAATCCATTTTCTGTTGCAGTCTCTTTCTACCCACTAGAGGGCAGCCGTAAGGCACAGGGAAAGGGAAAATACTCAGGCATTAGCACTGTTTCTCAGCCAACACTAGCCTTTCTGAGAACACCTAAAAAGTCCCTCAAATTCCCATATATGAATGATTAGCGAGTCAGATTCCCTTCCTCTTTTCTTAAATATTTAGAGAACTTTGATAACTCCCTTTGAAGTTATAAAATTTATCTGTTGGCTTGGCCAAACATATTCATTTGCAGTATGAACATGAAGATATCTCTTAAAAAGACATTTATATAAAAGTTGTGTTTTGGTTGTATATTTCTGTGTTTCAGACTACTCCAAAACGTGATTTTAAACAACCGTCATTTTACCATCTCTCAGTTCTGTTGGTTTCAGAATTCTGGGCAATTCTGCTTCATGTGATGTTGGCTGAGCTTGTGTTCATCCGGGGGCTCAAGTGGGCTGGAATGTCCAAAATGGCCCACTCCGCTGGCTGGTAGTTGATGCTGGCTGTCGGCTGGGGGCACAGCAGGGACTGTTAACCAGAGCATCCAGTTTTCATACTTCATGTGGCTTCTTCCTGTGGCTTAGACATCTCACAGCACAGCAGTTATGTTCCAAGAGGGAACAGCCCAAGGATGAGCATTCCAAAAGGAGGGAGAATTCCAAAAGGCAGGAAGCAGAAGTTTCCAGCCCCAGACATGGCTTCTCCAGCCTTCTAAATGGTCAAAGCAGTCGCAGGATCAGCCCAGATTCAAGGAGAGGGAAATAAGTTCCATCTCCTGATGTGAGGAGAGAATCAAAGGGAGGAGAGAGACTGGTGCAGACCATCTTTGGAGACCACCACAATGAGGGTTAAGAAAAAGGCTATTGCTTACATTTTGGGAAGATAATTATAAGTCATGATGGATGCAGAGGAATATTTCTTTACTTAATAAATGAGAATTGCTTCTCTGTTGTATTTTAAGAAGATACACATCAACCACTCCCTATGTTGTCCCCTCTCTGCAGATCTGTTGCCTAAAGCAATAAAAAAATGGCCAGAGGATCGGTATCTGATGAAGAAATGATGGAGCTCAGAGAAGCTTTTGCCAAAGTTGGTAAGTAAACCTGATACCTCAAGTCACACAATTCTCTTCTTTTTTAGTAGCTTTAGGACAGATGCGGTGACTGGTAACATGAGCAAAATAGCAGAAGGGACAGGAATACAGTGGTATTGGTTAGAGGAGCTGGGAAACATTTTTGAAAGCTGTTCTTCAAGAAGATTACTTCTTTCTCTATCTAAACATGGAATATGGGCCCTTTGTCATCTGTAGCCTTTCCTGGTAATGGCCAACTAAGTCTCATCTTTCATGGCTTGTCTGCTTTCTTTGGTTTCCTTTGTTTTCCTAGTATTCGTACTTATTCTTACTCTGTAGCCCCAAACCTGTGATTTATTTTTGCATCTGTTTCTATGAGAGTCTGTTCAGATTCAGCTGTCAGAACCTCTGTTTTGAAATTATGACTCTTGGATGTTGGAAGTGATGCTAATGCCCATATCCAATAGCAACAGGCCTCTTGTGAGATTCTGACTTCGCATGGGGTCAGGCCACAACCCCGAATGACTGCCTCTCCTGCCCGCTCCCCTCCAATCCAGCCTACTCTCACCTCTCTTCATGCTGTGACCCAAATCGCCCCAAACCTTCAGCTCCCTGTTTGCCTTACAGATTCTGATGGCAATGGGTACATCAGCTGCAATGAGCTGAATGATTTGTTCAAGGCTGCCTGCTTGCCTCTGCCTGGGTACAGAGTGAGAGAAATTATAGAAAACATGATGGCTACAGGTGACCTGGACAAGGATGGGAAGATCAGCTTTGATGAGTTTATCAAGGTGAGATCCAAGGAGATGCATTTGAAATGTGGGAGTTCAATTCGGAAAACGTCCAGAAATACATTCCTACCCTCCTTGCTTCAACATTGCTTATTCTTTCCTTTATGGTTTTCTCAATCACAGATGGGGTTTCTAAAGATAAATTATGTTTTTGCAGGTTTTTCTTGGCCTGAAAAGCACAGACGTTGCCAAGACCTTTAGAAAAGCAATCAATAAGAAGGAAGGGATTTGTGCGATCGGGGGTACTTCAGAGCAATCTAGTGTTGGGACCCAACACTCCTATTCAGGTATGTGTACCAGTGTGGGGCGGGGAAGCTGAGGTGGAGAGAGTGTTGGGATGAGCTGAGGGCGGAGGGAGACAGAACCATGTCAGAAGGATCCACGTCTTCTAGGGTTACAGATTCCAAACTCAGTATCCAAACCTAAGGGGTACAAAGAAAGACAGATGTTAACATGAGTTTATTGACTACTGCCTATTTTCCTATGTATAAGTAGGCCAGCAGTTCTGGCTCCAGGTAGGGTCCGATACCAGATAATCTCATCAGCCTTTAAAAAGTACATTAAAGGCTGCCAAAATTCCTTTGTAAATCTTCTGGACAAAAAGAGCTACTCAAGCTTCTACCTCCAAAATGCCTACTGAGCGGTCAAAAAAAAGCTGTGTTTTCATTGATTTGAAGGAAAGTTGTATATTTATTCTGAAGGCTGCCATCCAGCAGCCTTCATGGAAACTTCTCCGGAACAGTACAGTAATCCAATAATTCCCAAACTGAGGTCTCCAAAACATTAGTTGATCTTAAAGATCAGCTCATGGTTAAGCACGATTCTTAATTGCGAAGAAAATTTCACAGCCTCTTACTATGTAAACGTGCGTTAGGAATCTCCAAGTCAATAAAATGCTGTGCGATGTTTCCCAAACTTGTGTGACTTAGGATTCTTCTGAGGGACTCTTTTTTTCAGTGACATGCAATTTGGGAAACACGGTGCTGGGCTGTAAGGCATAACTTGAGGCTTTATTAACATCTCTAAAATCAACTTCTGGCAGCTTTCCTGATAGGAAAGAAATAACATATCACAAATGATTTCATTTCATAGCAATTTCATTATACAGTTTTCCCCTGCTACCTGAAAGTAGAGTGTTCCTATGAAACCTTTCATAAACTGAAATGGTGTAAAGCAAAGAAGCAGTTACCTTAGGACATATCTTGCTAATGGAATGCACAGAATAAGTTGAGATGAGACAGATGCTCACAGACACAGTTCAAAACAATGGCCGCTCGATGCTGAGGTGCGGAGTGTAGTTCCCCGGGAAGGAGCTGGGCAGGGCCACTCTCCCTGCTAGGGGTGCCCACCGCCTCTGTAAAACAAACACTGCAAAACAAACACGGACAGCTATTTTTACTTTTAACCTTTTCTCGTAAAAGCAAAAATCCTCTTCGGATTTCTTTTGGTTAACGGAAACAGGTACTGATGTAGGTCTTTTGTAAAAATGAAGTGGCGTACAGCAAGTTTCAAAAAGTGGGGTTACCTGTAATTGTATAAAGAAGCTCAGAGATATTGCAGAGATCGCCTGTGATCATCCCACATTTACATCAGCAGAGCTAGAGCTAAGCATTAAACCACATTCACATTGTATATAAATATAAATAAACATTTAATTATTTATATATATTTACATGTATAAAATACAGATATGTATATATTTACTTCTTTTTAAAAAAATATGTCTTTATTTTTTTAATATTTATTTATTTGGTTGTGCCGGGTCTTAGTTGCCGCAGGTGGGCTCCTTAGTTGTGGCACATGGGCTCCTTAGTTGTGGCATGCGTGTGGGATCTAGTTCCCTGACCAGGTATTGAACCTGGGCCCCCTGCATTGGGAGCGCGGAGTCTTAACCACGGTGCCACCAGGGAAGTCCCTATATATTTACCTCTAAATATAATATATTTGCATATATGTACCTTCTAAATCTGCTTGCTATATATATGTTTTATGATTGGAGTGAACAGAGATTCTGTGCCTATTTCCCCAATCATTTGAGATTTTTAAATGTCAATAAATGTGAGATGATAGGATAATGGATAAGATTAGCCGCACAATGTCTCTCCTAGGCACAAGAATCTAAGATCCATGTGTATAATTTTGTTTGTATCAGATTTTCACTTTGCAAATAAGTCATATTAATCATTTACTTGCAGAGGAAGAGAAGTATGCCTTTGTCAACTGGATAAACATAGCCCTGGAAAGTGACCCCGACTGTCGGCATGTCATCCCAATGAATCCAAACACCAATGATCTCTTCAGCGCTGTTGGAGATGGCATTGTGCTTTGGTAAATAACACAGCCTTCTTGGCTTCTGAAGGTTTCCCTAGAATTTTCTGGAATACCAGCAATTCACTGCATTTATCTTTAGGCTCACTTCCTCTGGTGCTCAGCTGGATCTGAAATACTTTTCCAGACTTTCACGTGGCAGGTTCAGGAGAGCAAACTGCTTTCAAAAGCAGCTTATAATGAGACATGTAAAACTACCATCACTTGGGTGGAGGAGAGGTATGCACAGCACAGAGACAAACATGAACATAGAGATAGAGTAACACAAGGTCAAAATCAATTATTTTTGGAATATATGTCATTTTGCTTCATCTGAGCATGGCCTGCTGTGAGAGTACATTGAATGATAGAATTGAATGATAATAGCAGCATGATAATTGAAGCATCCAATGCAAATCCTCAAGCAAAAGAACTATTATGTTGAACTACTATTGTGAACTAAATCTATGTTGTGTGAAAAAAACAAAAAGAACTATTGAGTGGTGCACAAATGCTGCAGGCGCCTGGAAAAGGAGGGATGTATTCTATGCGGGAACCCTCTCAACACGGTTGGTCAACTCAGGATGGTGCCTTTGAAGATGCCTCTGTGGCTCTTGCTTTGGCAGCCTCTCTGTCATTGTAAGATGTGGCATGAATGAGGAGGCTTGAAAGGCCCGATCTCAGGTGGGCTCGGGAATTGAAGGGAAAGACGTGTGGGCAAGACTTTGAGCCTCCTACCCCTCCTCTGCTCTGACCAGAGCAATTCCACTCTCGGTATTTTGTTTATTAGAGCTCACCATGAGATTTTATTTTTTAAAAGTTCAACGGCTGAAAAAAGACATCAGAAACCTAGCCTGCATGTTCAGGTCCTGACTCTTTAGGTCCTGACTCTTTAAGACCACCCCCTGGTCTTCCCTCAGTCTCTTTCTAGTTGTACCTCCCAAGACCCCCGTGACTCAGGTACCCAGCCCAGGGCACGAGTGAAGGGTTGTAGGAATGATTGGATGCTTCATCAACCATACTCACTCTTCCCCATACACGCCCTGCTTACAACTTGCGACTCTGGCTTTGCCTTTTATTTTCCTTTTTAAGAATGTCCTTCCCCACCCTCTCCTCCTACACAAATCCATTTACTGTAAAACTCCTACCGATCTCTCCCTTCACTGAATTCTTAAAGCACATACTGTTTGTAGTACTTTGGGAGCCATTATAATGTTCTGCTTTGGACTGTTATGTAAATTTTCATATCCATATATTTTGTCTCTGTAATTTGACTCTAAGCTTTTCAAGGGCAGGGATAGCGTATACTTTTTTAAGCCACCCCTCTCTCCTACTGTTTCCCAGAGCTTCTAGTTCACTAGAGTTTCATATTTTTCAAATAATGATTTAGGGGTTTGTTTTGCCTAAATTGCAATAAAGTGCCTTTTATTTAAATACATGTACACACACACACACACACACACACACAGAGCAAAGTTGTGGAAATACATCTTTATTTAAGCATCTATATGCCTAAAAATTGTTAGAAAAAAAGTTAATGTTGATTTCTCTTATTAAAAAAAGAAATAGTCACTTTCAAGTTTATTATTCTTTGATTTTGTTGTTGTTCCTTTGGATTTTTTCCCAACTTCCTTTCTCTAAATAAGATGGAAGTGACCTAAGGAAATTTATTTTTAATGACCCATTGGAGGTTAAACCAAAGCTAAGTGGGTAAAATAAGTTTTTCATAAATAATAGCTGTTTATTTTGGATGTCTGACCAATGTATTAGATACTTAAGTGGGAGACATTGCTAAAGTACTGATACTATAATGCCTACAGGAGAATATAAAACATTTTATTATATGATCAGTTGAAGGTATAGAGTTTGACCAGCTGTCAAATAGAAATTTAGACATTGTATAAGCTCAAAAGTGTATAGATAATCTTTTATATAGTGGAGCAATTTTCATGGCTAACAATGATGTTGCTGTCCTCTTTGCTTATGGCATTGCTAGAATTTAAACTCAGTGTCACTGGGCTCTTTTATTTAGAAGCCTGCTTTATTTAATTGTTTCTCTTTCAGTAAAATGATCAACCTATCAGTGCCGGACACAATTGATGAAAGAACAATCAACAAAAAGAAACTCACCCCTTTCACCATTCAGGTGTGTCTTCCCTGTGTTACCTTAATGTAGGATTGTGCTTTGAAGAAATGAGTCGCCGTGACTGCTGAGTCAGCCTTTTTCAGGCGCTCAGACATTATTTCCAAAGCCCAGGCTTTGGGCTGGTGATCTGTCATGACTAGTAGGGAGAGGGGGACACATTTCTATTTTGTCTTGTATTAATATAGTGGGGGGGTGAGGGAAGTTAGTGAGTATTAGTAGTTGGGGCAGACTTTGTTCTGGCCACGTATGAATAAAATTCACATCGGCTAAAATTTAACTCAAACTTTCCCTGGCAATTTATCTCGGAGCTGATGCCAACTACACAATATTTTATCTGAAAAGATTAGCCTTTCTAAGAAGTGAGGGGGTAAAAAAAGAGAAGTGCTCTGGCAGCCTTCACGGTGCTATTGGCCACAGACACCCATGTGATAAATATAACTTGCTTTTATGCCTTCAGTTTGTCGATTAACTGGAACAGTGACCGGTAGTAAGTAAGCTGCATTTCTGTCTTATGTTCCAGCATTTTAACATTATTGTAATCTTTTGCTCAGAAACCACATCTCACTTCTTAAATCCTGAGCAATATATTATGTCCTGTTTGGATTTAAGCAACCCTGTGTTCCTAAAAAATGGAAGCCGTGATCAAAGCAAGAGCTATGATTAAACGTACATGAAGGCACTTAACGTCATATATAATCTTGATGTTAAATTTTAGTCTTGGCCGTAAGTGGACGTGATATTTTTTACTTGTCATTTTGAGCTCTACATTAGGGTAAAAACCCAGTTTTCTTCTGATAATCCCCTTCCCAATTCACTGGTGGCCTGTGTTTTGTTTTTAATCTGTCATAAAAACAAGTTCTGTACATCTTTGACTCTGATATCTCCTTCTTTGTGGACTCAAAAATAATAGTAGAGTTGACCCTTGAACCATGGGGGGAAGGGGGTGTGTCAGCCCTCCGCTCGGTCCAAAATCCAAATATAATTTACAGTCTGCCCTTCCTGTACTTGGTTCCTCCATAACCACGGTTCTGCGTCCATGGTGTCAACCAACCATGGATCATGTAGTACTGTAGTATTTACTATCGATAAAAACCTACATATAAGTGGATCCAGCAGTTCAAACCTGTGTTGTTCAAGGATCAACTGTAGAAAGACCCTGGACTGCAAATTTCACTGACCCTATCCCAACTGTATATGAGTTACCTTACATACATTGTTGTTAGTTATAAGAACATATAATCTGTATGCATGTGGATATGCGTGTGTGTGTTTGTGTGTGTGTACTCAAGGTCCCTAGATATTATAGATAATCAATAAATTGTCCTAGTAAAAACCGCTCTGTCTTTTCTAGGAATTTCATTTGAATCTTTTTCATTCCTTCAATATCCAATCTGAATGTCAAAAAGATATTTTGTTACTCTCTTTCATGACCTTGATTTACATCAACAACTGGGTTATTGACAATAGCTAGTCACAAGACAGTGACCGCCCTCAAATGTGCCCCTTCGTTGCTGGCTGATGGAGATGCTGAGAGCAGAGGCTCCATCAGAGAGCAGTATGGAAAGAGAAGACTGGTTAGTTTCATCGGGACCAGGATGAGCCTTCAGCTCAGGGCTCTGGCTTGATGGACTACGCCACTGCCTGAGCCCAGCGTCTGGTTACTGGATTTTACTCCAGTAAAATCCAGGTGTTACTCCCTGCTTTTTTTCAGTGTTAAAAATCTAGTGAAGACAATGCCTATGAACTTTCTAGAAGCAAAACGTTGCTGCTGCCGATCAAGGATGATCATTTGGCAGCTGCAAAGTCAAAAACAAAACTTGCATACTTTTTCCCCTTCAGGAGAATCTGAACCTGGCTCTGAACTCTGCCTCAGCCATCGGCTGCCACGTGGTTAATATCGGGGCTGAGGACTTAAAGGAGGGGAAGCCTTACCTGGTCCTGGGACTGCTGTGGCAGGTCATCAAGATTGGGTTATTTGCCGACATTGAACTCAGCAGAAACGAAGGTACCAGCAAAGCCTCCGACGTTAATAACGGCATGACTTTTTGTTAGTGCGTGTGTTGGGGGCTGTGAGAGGAAGATGTCAGGAGTTGTCAAACTCAGTTTTTGAAACGACAGTTATATCCAATCCATTGTATTAATGTAACACATTCTATCCACACTGCCCAGACTTTTTAAAACAACAGAGCAAAAGCTTTTTTAAGACCACAGGCTTGTTTAGAACCTAGAGCTCAGTCTAGCTGAGCTTGAGGTTGGGACCCCAACCTCAAGAGCTTTTCTGAGCTCACTTTGCCTTTAGACGCTTTGTAACAAATTAGGCTAATTTAAACTTGGATTTTACAAAGTGATTCACATTCGTATACTGCAGTGATAGCACCAGAGTAGAAACTCAGTCTCTTTCTTACCAAGATTATAGGAAATTACATTTAGAGTTTCAGAGTTCTCAACTAAGTATTTGTAGCTGTCATTCTTATCCCACCTGCTGTCAGCGTCCTAAGCATTTAAACAATTCAGCCTGTCCTTTAGACAGTAATAGTAGACCTTGATAAATATACAAAACACACTGTTACCTTTCATTTTTCCTGTACAGATCCTAGTAATATGAAATCTGCAGCCAAAGTCTAACCTTTTATATATATATATATTTATATAAAATTATATTTAATTTACATGTCCAAATCAAAGTAACCAGTGAAGAATCCTGGGGTACCATTTGAAAACCAATATATTAAACAGAATATAAAGAAGAAACAAGCAAATAGGGAACTTAGAACACATTAGAAAGAATATTGATTTGCAAATAATGACGTCAGCTAAATTTAAACCTTCTAGCTGAGCAAAAATGACTTAATTCATCTGGGAAACAGAGGAAAGAGTTAATTACACTTTCTGAGATGCTATAATTATGCAGGTAAGCATTTGAAATATAAAACACCTATGGGAATAAACAAGAGGACATTGTCATGATTATGAAATAGATCTCTTAAAAGCAAAAATGTCATATCGTATCAAACGTGCTCTGACAGACCCCGCAGAGTATTCTGAGTCGATAGTCTGGGTTATTTCCACGGCTCTGCTCCTGTGTTCTGAGGCATAGCACTGATATTCATTGGTGCCTTGACTTCTCCACCCGAAAAATGGGGATAATAACTAGGCTTACAATACCTTACACCTCTTTTTAGGGAATAATAATAAAGTGTTTATTCCATGGGAAAGGCTATATGTCCCTCTATCCCAGAGAGATAACGTGGTATCTTTGACTTCCCAGCAGGGCTTAGTTTAATTTATAACTAATCCCCCCAAATATCCCCTGCATTTATTTTTCTTCGGTTTTTGCGCTTCTTCAGCACTGGCTGCTCTTTTGAGAGAAGGGGAGAGTCTGGAGGATATGATGAAACTCTCCCCTGAGGAGCTCCTGCTGAGATGGGCTAATTACCACCTGGAAAACGCAGGCTGCAGCAAAATCAACAACTTCAGCAGTGACATCAAGGTAGGAGGAGTGGACTTTGTACACGACTAACCACAGGGGTGGAGGGAATTGGGGCATTAACAGAGAAGAGACAAAGATAAAGACAAAGGGGCTTCATCTCTTCAGAAGTTCTGGCGTTAGTTAGAGTGGCCGGTGCTGTTTCGGGGCCCATGCTGTTCTCGAGTCCATGTGCAGCTCCAGCTCAGGGCCACATGCAGACCTGCCCAAGGCCCTAGCAACCGCACCACATCAAACGAGATGGGTGTCCCCTGGAGTTTCAACATCAGAACGTAGAGGGATGAGGGTGAGTTAGGGGAAGAGCAAGAGGTAAGACTGATTTTTAGGTAAAGAGAGTCTGTGCAGGATTCTAATGTCTTTCTGATTTTATCAACGGGAGCATCAGATGGGGATTCCTTTAAAAAAAATTAAACCAGGATTACTCTTCTAATTATCCTAATCATAGCAAACAGTATGTACTGCATGCCAGGCACTGTTCTAACTGCTTTATGCATGTATTGACTCATTTAATCCTCACAACAGATCTCTGAGATAAGGATTATTATTTGCTCATTTTGCAGATAAGGAAACCGAGGTAAAGGGAATATAAGTAACTTGTTCGAGTTCACATAGCTGGGGGAGTGGGGTCAGGACTCAAACTGAGCAGTTGACCTACATACATACTGCTCCTCTAAAACAATTCGTAAATTTCTTGAAAGCTTTTTATTTGTAGAAACTAGAGTGATGTTTAAAAGATAATGATTCTGGAAACCATCTGCAATGAGAATTAACCCCACAAATCGTAGAAGACACAGTTAGTCCTACAACAGCGATCCAGAGGGGGAAAGGCTGAGGGAAGCATGCACTGTAGTTTTCAAGTTTGTGAAAAGTTCCATGCCAAGGTGAAAGGAGCAGCTTGTTAGCATTGATAACAGATGGGCCGACACAGAAAGAGCTTAAGGAGCGGGAAGGAATGTCAGTCCTAGGAGGAAATGGTATGAGATGCTGGAATGCAACATGAGAAAAACATTCCAGTCTCCACTTTCTCAAAAGTTAAAGACATTTTCTCCAAAGAGAAAGAGTCAGAGGAAAGGTCACATGACTCACCAAGTCAACCCAGGCTTGTAATTCTTGAGTGACAACTTCCCCCTGCTGTGGACTTAATGGCTTTTAGAACTCAAGGTCTGCCAGGCACAGTACCAATTAGAGTGAAGCTTCTAGATGGAAAGTCCCCAGTTCCTTAGGACATAAGCTAATAATGCCAAATTTATTTTTTCTAACTACACAACTTTCATTGGTTATTAACATTCTTCTTGCACCACCAGCCACACTGGGATTAATCAGAAACTGGACAGCATCCCTTTGTGCTCAACACTTAGGTTCTGCAATCATTTCAGCCAAAATTCTCAAACTTTTCAGATAAAATTAGGATGCTTGGTTGGAGCCATAAATTTACCTGAGTTCCTATGACTGAAAGGCTGTGTTCTTTAGACTATGAGATAGGAACTGGCAAGCTGAGCACTTATACAGTGGTTGTGCCTGTTTTCTGGGCGTAGCTGCCTCACCACCAACGTCAGTGCTGTGACATGTAAGTCTGAGCATGTGGCTCAGACTTTGGGAGGGGCCCTTAAATCACACAAAGTCAGCAAAGGAGGGGAGAACCCCCAAAATACAATGAATGAGACAAGTCTCTTAGGGTCTGGTGAAATGAGGTGACTCTTAGCAAAGCTAAACAGATGGGACACATGATGTGCAGATTTTATTCATGCCTAACCCTGCGTGGAACTTTCACTGACTTCGAAATACCTACAGCAAAAAGTAAGAGAAAGGAGAAGGTAGAGAGAAGAGATGAAAATCAGTTTCCCCAGGTACAGCATCCATGGCCGGTGCTCTCTCTTCTCATCTTTCTAATGTCACAGGAGGTGAGCATACCTCTGCTCTCCCTGGGCTCTACCCGGTTTTTAAAAACAAACAGAGCGACAGCTGATTTTTCAGTCTTTAAGAGAAATTAAGATGTCTTTAAATGATTTAAATAAACTACCTGAAAATCTGTATGCTTTCATTGAATGCGAATAAACTTGTAATTTTAAGACTATGATTCAGAAAATTTTTTGTCAATAAGCCTATTTCCAGAATCTAAGAAAACATGAGAATTCAGTATCCATATCTACTCTGCAATAGCTAAACTAAACCACTTTTTCTAGCTTCTTGATAAATAGTAAATGCACTTCCCTTAATATTGCTCCCTTTACATAAAGACTGCTTGTGAATGCTTCAATATTCTGTCTTCGAAATCTTTTTCTTTTGATGATTGTCCATTTAAATGTGTTTTTAAACTCTGCCTTAAACTTCTGCTTCCTTTTTCTGTCACTTTTTTTTTTTAACTAAACCTTAGCTGACTGACTTCTACAGCAATATAAAGGTATATATATTTTCCTGTATACAATTTAATACATGTAAACAAATTATTTTTCTCCCCTAAGATCAACAGAATAGCATTTGCCTTTTATGTATGTCCTGTATTTTTAGCTGTTATACTCCTTTTAAAAAGAAACGCAAATATAATATATAAAGAGATAAATAGAAAATTCAAATTAGTGAATGTTCCCAGCTTTGTTAATTAAGTTGCATTCTTGAATGATAGTTGGATGAGAAATGAAATAGGTTTGCTTTGGGGAAATTATTGTCGTGCTAAGTATGTAATTAGCTGTGCCATTTTGAAATTGTAATTTCCTCATTTCTCACAGGACTCAAAAGCTTATTACCACCTGCTTGAACAGGTGGCCCCAAAAGGAGAAGAAGGAGGTATTCCTGCTGTTGTTATTGACATGTCAGGACTGAGGGTAAGGCCATGCCCCAAGTCGTGTTAGATGTGATGATTCCTCTGCATTGGCTGTTCCATTGCCCTATGTGATGCTGGCTCCAGAGTTCCATGAGTGGACATCTCTGCTTAGAGCCGTGTTAAATTGTTAAAAACTGTTAACAGTTTTGGGTTGTAACTGTGGAAAATTGAATCTGGAATTAAAATTAAGGAAGGAGAGGAATGCTAATTAAATGCCACACACCGTCAGAGGCACTTCTGCATGTGTCCCCTCATTTAACAGGCCCTACAACACCAAGAAGGATTCTTTTTTCCATTTTTAGGTACCTGAATATTATTTCTAGAAATAGACAGGATATTTACACAAATAAATAAATTCCCACTATCACGATGAAAAACAAAATGAGATTCAGAGGGGTTCATTAATATGTTCAAGATCATGTGACAGATTAGTGGAAGTCATGTGCTCCAAGGCTGGGGCTCTGTCCTCTATTAATCCTAATAAGAGGAAACCCCGCTTGCTGGGTTCTTCCTATGTGCCAGGTGTTATGCTGGGCATGCTGCTTACACTGCCCCTAATCCTTGCAAACATCACTAAAGTAAGTGCTCATAACTCTGTTTTATAATTGAGAAAACTGAAGGTCAGAAAAGTTAAGAATCACCTCATGGCCACAGAGCCAGTATGTGGCATAGCAAGGATTTAAGCCCAGGATGGCTCCGAAATCCACCCAGCCACAGCCCTGCCTCACTACACCCTTGAGGGTCACGGGAGAAAGGGCTGGACAAGACCGTCTGAGTTTTTAGAGGTGTCTGGTATGAGGACCCATTGAAAACAAAGTGGACAGCCTAGAAGAAATGGACAAATTCTTAGAAAGGTATAACCTTCCAAGACTGAACCAGGAAGAAACACAAAATATGAACAGACCAATCACAAGTAATGAAATTGAAACTGTGATTAAAAGTCTTCCAACAAACAAAAGTCCAGGACCAGATGGCTTCACAGGTGAATTCTATCAAACATTTAGAGACGAGTTAACACCCATCCTTTTCAACCTCTTCCAAAAAAATTGCAGAAGAAGGAACACTCCCAAACTCATTCTATGAGGCCACAGTCACCCTGATACCAAAACCAGACAAAGATACTACAAAAAAAGAAAATTACAGACTAAGATCACTGATGAATATAATGCAAAAATCCTCAACAAAATACTAGGAAACAGAATCCAACAATACATTAAAATGATCATACACCATGATCAAGTGGGATTTATAGCAGGAATGCAACGGTTCTTCAATACATGCAAAACAATCAATGTGATACACCATATTAACAAACTGAAGAGTAAAAACCACATGAAAGGATGCTCAACATCACTAATCATTAGAGAAATGCAAATCAAAACTACAATGCAGTATAACCTCACACCAGTTAGAATGGGCATCATCAGAAAATCTACAAGCAACAAATGCTGGAGAGGGTGTGGAGAAAAGGGAACCGTCCTGCACTGTTGGTGGGAATGTAAATTGATACAGCGACTATGGAGAACAGTATGGAGGTTCCTTAAAAAACTAAAAATAGAATTACCATATGATCCAGCAGTCTCACTACTGGGCATATACCCAGAGAAAACCATAATTCAAAAAGACACATGCACCCCAGTGTTCATTGCAGCACTATTTACAATAGTCAGGTCATGGAAGCAACCTAAATGCCCATCAAGAGACGAATGGATAAAGAAGTTGTGGTACATATATACAATGGAATGTTACTCAGCCATAAAAAGGAACGAAATTGAGTCATTTGTTGAGATGTGGATGAATCTAGAGACTGTCATACAGAGTGAAGTAAGTCAGAAAGAGAAAAACAAATATTGTATATTAACGCATGTATGTGGAACCTAGAAAAATGGTACAGATGAACTGGTTTGCAGGGCAGAAGTTGAGACACAGATGTAGAGAACAAACGTATGGACACCAAGGGTGGAAAACCGTGGTGGGGTGGGGATGGTGGTGTGCTGAATTGGGCAATTGGGATTGACATGTATACACTGATGTGTATAAAATTGATGACTAATAAGAACCTGCAGTATAAACAAACAAAAAAACAACTAATACTAAACTTTCTTTGGGTTATTTGTATGGAAATATATTAATATAAATGTTTCAGACATTACATGAAATTTCTAAAAATCTTATATGTTCTGGTATAATGTTATAAGTCATAATTCTAGTTATTACTTTAAAATGTATATCTCAGAAATAACTAAATTTCCTTGTCAATTGCATTATTATGAACTTTCATCAAATCTTTAACCGTGGTCATTTTTAAGTCTTTTGTCATTTACAGACAGTTTTGGGTGTACTCTGATGCTTTTGCAAAAATGTTCCTATAAAAGGGTTTCATCTTCAAGGAATTCATGGAAACGACTCTGACAAGTACAGGTTTCTGGTAACTGACTATACTGCTGAACTGAATGAATAAGAGTTTTCAGAACTCTAATGGAAAACTGATGAATTCATAAAAGTACTAACAAAAGATCAAGATGAAAAAAAAATTACATGGGACTGAGTGAACTGATGAAGATGATTATAATTTTTGTGACTTTCTGTTTGAATAAAAAAAAAATCCCACAAGGACTCAGAGGTGTAAAAAATATACAAATCAATTTTCACTGCAAGTAAAGGAGCTGTTACGGTGGAGGATTACTGGACTGAATGTCAATATTATGACATAGTATGAGTGTGTTTCGTGTTTGGTAATTGCAATCATTGTTGCTTTTGTTGTGGTCATCCAAAAAAAAAATTTATTCTTACAGTTGTCTCATCTGTTGTTCAGCCACATTATCTGACACAGATAGGATTTAGAGAGAATAATCTTAGAAAATCAGTATGGTTGAAATCCTCAAGAAAAAAAATCCTGTGGGTCAATCCAAAAGAAAATCTTGATGGAATGTTTTTATCTTATGTAGAAAAACAACTTTGGAAAGAAAATAAAAGATTTTGCCAAAAAAATAAATAGAACCATACAGTATAAAAAAAAAGAAAAGAAAACAAAGGGCACAACAAGGGTCCGATTAAAACTTCAGTTTTGCCAGCACTTTAGTATTGATGTAGAGAAGTTGCCTTACCCATTCTTGTGCCTCATTTCATATCATTAGAGTTAAATCCAATGAGTTAATATTAAAGTTAACTCATTCCTGCATGAGAAGTAGAGCTTCTGAAATGTATAGTGTTATCTAGCAAAGCATCATATTAAGAGATAATTCTAGTTTTAATAAGTTCCAGTTGTCTGAAAATTTGTGGTTTCATACACTTTTAAGAGCATTAAAGGGCAATGGACCATATTTCAACAAAACTTTAGTTTTCTGGTAAGAGTCTGTTTACAAATGACTGGAGATTCTCTAGAACTATTTGAATAGACTTTTAATACATTAAGGGAGTGATCCTCAATCTGAAGTCTGCAGAAGCCAAATAGATATTATATATTTATCGATGACACTGTGTAGCTTAAATTTATTTTGTCTGAGCTGCAAGTACACCAACTCAGTGTGGGAAAGGCGGTTAAACCAATCAGAAGTTCTTGTTGGCCGATGTAAATAGCTTTGATGAACTGAAAATAGGAATATAATTTATTACTTAATAAATGAACATTTTTCATGAGGTCTATGCAAGAAGATAATAAAAAGGAAACCTAATGGTTGAAAATAATTAAGATGAACTTAAATGATAAAACTGTAGAATCTACCGAATCTCTTTAAAGACAAGACAACCAACTGTTCATCTGAAATGGTTCCGTTCTGTATAAAGATGGAAGGACTTGATTACTTAACTTCTGAGATTCCTTTTACTTGTGACTTTCTGATTTTGGTTCAGGCAAATACAAGTGATAATTTGCTGTTTTAAGTGTCCATCTGAGGTTGAATACTAAGGGTTTCAGTAAGATTCCCATCTCTTTTTCATATTATTATCCATGTCTACTTTGTGCCTAGAGAGGCTTTGACCCAGCCTTGAGACGTCCGTCCTTTTTCATTGCAGGAGAAGGATGACATCCAGAGGGCAGAATGCATGTTGCAGCAGGCGGAGAGGCTGGGCTGCCGGCAGTTTGTCACAGCTACAGATGTTGTCCGAGGGAACCCCAAGTTGAACTTGGCTTTTATTGCCAACCTCTTTAACAGATACCCTGCCCTGCACAAACCAGAGAACCAGGACATCGACTGGGGGGCCCTTGAAGGTAACTGGAAATTGGTTGCTTAAATGTTCGGAAAAGCGGTCACAATTCTAGTTAAAGGGCAATTCAAAATCACCTCCTACGCAAACATAAGCCCCTCACGTGGAAGATTTGCAAACAGGTCCTCAATTCTCTGGTACATAACAAAGAGAATAAATAGATGAATCAAGTCAGTTACAGACAAACAGGAATAATCAAATACCATTATATCACATCCATTATACATAGGCTTCATCCATTATCAGAATTAAATGTTTTAGGGAAGACAATGCATTTAATTATCAGATGAAATAAATCCTGAGTTCCAAAAACCTCATTTATGTACTTAATGGACTGAGTGTTAATTCCCAGAGGCAAGAAATTGCAGCCACGCATCATTTAAAAATGATATTTAACTTATGTTAAGAGATGCTCACTGAAATTTTTGTTTTGCTTCTTTGATTTGGATAATGGGGGCCACAAAATAAGATTTTGAGGCAGAATCCATGACCGTTACATTTAGGAGGTTAAAGCCCTAAGACTGGACAAAAAAATCACACAGCTTTAGTCAAGTTCTAATAGGTGATAGTGCCAGAGATGTTTTTCTTTTTTTCATCGTGAATTGTCCCGATATTGAGACAGAAAATCAATACAAAAGTAATAATAAATGAATGTCACCAAAGGAAGAAAATCCAGATTTAAAGAATTGGTTGATCCTTTTCTGCAGCGCTTTACTGTAGCTGGAAGTGCAAAGTCAACCTGTGTTCCAACGCTGCTGCATTTGTATGATTTGATAAACAGTGGTCAGGGGTCTGTGCCTTCTGTTGACTACCAAATATGTATGTCAAGCCCTCTAATCACCCGTTTCTAGCTGCCTCTAGATCATCCAGATTTGGGTCCATCGCTATCGCTTGAAATTCAGCATATACAAGACAGAATTGATCATTTCCCCTTCCCGCATTGCCTCTACCCCCTGCCCCCATTCCATCTACTCTCCTTTAGAAATTCTCCGTTTCCATTAATCATACCATTTTTTTCCTTCAGTTACCAAAACTCCGGGTTCCACTTTGATATCTTCCTCTCCTTCCCGCCAAAATCTCTTGAATCAACAGATACTAATAATTCTTCCCCCAGAATGACCTTTAGATCGTTATTTTTCCTTTCGGCTCTTCCGGACTCTTATTAAATCATACACAACTATTTCACTAGGTCTTAGGGGCCTACTCCTCCATCCATCAAGCACTTGCATGTGCCCACGTGCTGGTGTCAAACACTATCCCCTCTGTGTGTTTCATTTAAATGCATTTTGCCTTTCAGTAATTCTGCACACTGCTGCCGAGCACATCACAGTGCTGCTTTCGTTACGTCTCCGCCTTGCTCAAGAATTTATCATAGTGATAAAAAAAAGAACCCCGTAGTGACTGTCATTGTCTAATATATCAACCAAAATCTGCTACCTGGCATCCGAAGATGCCTGATTCTGCTTCCAGCCACTAGACAGCCTTGTCTCTGTGGCCTCTACAACACAGATCCCTGAAAAATCAGTTCCTAATGGTTTTTAAGACAGACCTTGCCTATCGCTCCCTTTGTGTTCATATTTACACAATCTCCTACTTCCACTCCTTACTTATCCCCCCAGATCCTCTCCTCTTTCCTCTTTAGTATCCAGATTTTACTAACCCTCTAAGGTAAAGCTCAGATTGCGCTCCCTCCAAATTTAGTCCATAAAATTCTCTCCTTTACCTCAACTCGAATATAAATATCTACCTCATATTTTAGCCCTCCAGCTTGCATGATCCCTCTTTGATGCCTAAAATACTTGTTTTTCCAGAAAGAATGTAAGCCTTTGAGGGACAGCCCTGAAGAGTTTCCCCACACAGGATCTTGCACACCACTCATAGATGCTCTAGAGATACTCATTGAATTGAAGTGGAAAAAAAAAATTAACACAGAATAGCAACCCTCATCCAAATCCATTAGGGTTTTTTTTTCTACTTTCAGTGTTTATTACAGCTTCTTTAGTTAAACTTTGATCATAAAAAAAGGCATATTTTCTAGGTACGTGAACGATAACTGGTCTTCATTCATTTAGGTGAGACAAGAGAAGAGCGGACATTTAGGAACTGGATGAACTCCTTGGGTGTAAGCCCTCGAGTCAATCATTTGTACAGGTAAGCATATTGGAAGACTCTTCCCTAATATGAGGTACCAAGACCTGGAAAGATCCCCAAGATTTCAAACACCACTGTGGTGTGCAATTCTCTTTACAAAGTGTGTGCACCTCGGTGAGAAGGGGGAAATGCCACGTTGAGCAGCAGATGTGAAGAAACTCACTTCCATACACCAACCTTGCTGTGTATTTAGTACAAAAATCATAACCCAGCAGCAAAAGGACACATGGAATCCCTGTTGTAAACCCAAGATCTGCTCAGAAGCAGGCCAAACAGTAAATGTTCAGTTTGTGGCTGTATCTCCTATGCCATTTGTTAGAGCCGTATTTCTTTTTCTGGAGGCTGCGTGTTTCTGCTGAAGGGGCAAAGGTGGTCACACCTGGGGGAGACCTCCAGTCAATTCCCTCCCTTTCTCTGAGTCGAGGTTTCTTCACCTCTAAAGATGGAGCTACTGATGCCAGTGTTGCCAATTGCTGGGAATGTTCCTTGAGCTAATATATAAGGAATTGCCTGGCCCGCCGCAGGAGCTTCATAAATGCTGAGTATCTGAGAATTCTTTTGTGTTTGTTTTTGTTCAGTGACTTATCAGATGCCCTGGTCATCTTCCAGCTCTATGAAAAGATTAGAGTCCCTGTTGATTGGAATAGAGTGAACAAACCACCATACCCCAAACTGGGGGGCAATATGAAGAAGGTAAACAATGACTCTTTTTTTTTTTTTTTTTTGGTTGCGTTGGGTCTTCGTTGCCGCATGTGGGCTTTCTCTAGTTGCATCGAGTAGGGGCTACTCTTCATTGCGTTGCGCAGGCTTCTCATTGCAGTGGTTTCTCTTGTTGCGGAGCTCGGGCTTTAGGTGCATGGGCTTCAGTAGTTGTGGCACATGGGCTCAGTAGTTGTGGCTCGCGGGCTCTAGAGCACAGGCTCAGTAGTTGTGGCGCACAGGCTTAGCTGCTCCGCGGCATGTGGCATCTTCCAGACCAGGGCTCAAACTTGTGTCCCCTGCATTGGCAGGCGGATTCTTAACCACTGCGCCACCAGGGAAATCCCAAACAATGACTCTGCTGATGTTCTGGTAGGCAGTTGAAGTCATAAGCCTGCAAGAGTACCTTGTGAATACTTTATCAGGAGGCCAGACTTAGATAACTGTTTATCCATGGATTAAATTAGAGTACTGCAATCAGAAACCTGAATGGTTTTATTAAAGTGAGTTCATTATTTCAGTTGATTACTTAGTTATAATTCCATGTTGGATGTCTTTAAACTTCATGATGTAAAAATTCTAATTAAGATAATTAGAGCAAGCAGAGCTGCAGGGTTGCTTTTGCCCCAGCAAGATCATCATTCTAATTTTCTAAAGAATCGAAGCCTTGTACTAACAGTTTGACTTGTACAAATAGTATGTCTAGTGTCAATGTAATGGGAACACATTGTTTTGTAAAAGCAGCCACGGGGTTGGCACGAACATTTCCCACCATTTCTCATGCCTGTGACCCAATGATGCATGCGTCACAGCCACAGGAATACCTGTCCCACATGTCGGTCTACCGTGTGCGTGTAGGATGGAGAATTCAGATGTTCTATGTCAATCTCTATGAATTCAGCTATTTTAGGAACATTATAGACAGGTCACTTAGTACGGCTGTCTAGTTCTGTAGTGTGATGTAGCCATGAAAATGTTCATCATCATAATTCATTTTGGTTTTGCCCTTAAAGTACACTATGAATATGTTTTTGGTGGGAGTGAGGGGTTCCATTGAAGAAAAGACAGAAAATCATTTGACTAACTTAGCATCCTAGAATTGCAGAACCAGGCAAGGCTGGAGAGATCAATCAATCTCACCTTATTGTTTCATTTCGTGTCTTTATTATCTTATTTTCTCGGGTATTTATCATCATCGAGATGCTGACATTAGATTGTTTCCCTTCCCGCTCATTAACAGCTTGAGAACTGTAACTATGCAGTGGAACTGGGGAAGAATCAAGCGAAATTTTCCCTGGTGGGCATTGGGGGCCAAGATCTCAATGAAGGAAACCGCACCCTGACATTGGCCTTGGTTTGGCAGTTAATGAGAAGGTAATGCAACCCGGGGGAATGACATTTTATTGAATGTATTCTTCATCTAGAAAAATACTTGCAAATTTCAGAGTTGTGATTTAATTTGATAAAACTATATTTTAAGCTAAACTTAAAACCAAAGGAATGTTGGCAGAGCAGTCCTGCTTTATTTTTTTCTTCCATTCAGTTCTGACAGTTCTGTTTCAGGTACTTTGAAACTCTGTTATTAGGTTCGTCAGTGTTTTAGATTGTTATGTTCTCTTAATGAATCACCCTTTTTCATTATGGAGTGACCCTGTTTATGCCTGGTAATATTCTTTTCTCTAAAACCTATTTTTCCTGATATTAATACAGCCAGTCCTGCTTCTTCTTGGTTAGTTTAGCGTGGCACATTTTTTTCCATCCTTTAACTTTTAACTGATTTGTGTAAATACAGTCACTTATCTTTTAAAGGGGCTTTCAGAATAAGGGGGGGAATATGCTATATTTACCTACCTATCTGTCATTTCAGGTTCTCTTCTTCCCATGGTGTAGATACAGATTTCGATCTGATGTCATTTGCCTTCTACTTGAAATATTTCTAGCAGTGCGCCATCTGTTGGCGAGGAATTATTTCAGCTTCTGTCTGTCTGAGAATATCTTTATTATATTTTCATTTTTGAAAGGTATTTTATCTGAGTGTACAATTCTAGGTTGATAGTTTTTTCTTTCGCTATTTTGAAGATGTATTCACTCTCTTCTAGCTTGCATCATTTCCAATGATAATCTGTTGTCATTCCTGTCTTTGTTCCTCTGTATGTAATATGTCTTTTTTCCTCTGGCTTCTTTTAAGATTTTCTCTTTATCACTCATTTTAAGTAATTTGGTTATGATGTGCTTTGGTGTTTCTTGTGCTTGAGGTTTCTTGAGCTTCTTGAATCTGTGGGCTTACAGTTTTCACCAAATTTGGAAAAATCTTGGCCTTTATTTCTTCAAATATGACTCCTGTACCCACCCTCTAGTTTTTTGGGAACTCCAGGTACACATTTATTTGGTCATCTGAAGTTGTCCCAAAATTCGCTGATGCTCAAATCATCTTTTTCCTTTATATTTCTTTTTTTCCTGTCTCTCTTTCATTTGGGATCATTTCTATTGCCTTGTCTTAAATTCACCACTCCCTTCTTCTACAATGTCTACCATTAATTCCATTTGGTGTATACTTTTTTATCTCCGACATAATAGTTTTCGTGTATAGAAATTTGATGTGGGTCTTTTTGACATCTCCTCTACGTCTTTCCGTAACACGCTTGAACATATAGAATATAATTGTAATAACTGTTATTTCTGGGTCTGTTTCTATTAACTGATTTTTGTCTTCATTATGGGTCATACTTTTCTACTTCTTTGCATGCCTACTGATTTTTCATAGTATGTGAGGCACTGTGAATTTTACCTTGCTGTGTGCTAGATATTTCTGTATTCCTTTAAATATTCTTGACTTTTGTCCTGGGATGCAGTTAAGTTACTTAAGCACAATTTGATCCTTTGGGGGCTTACTTAAAATCTTAATTAATCTCGAGCTAATTTTGTCTCTCAATATTGAGATAATCTCTTCTGAGTACTTTACTTGATGCTCCATATATCATGAGATTTTTCCACTCTGCCTGGTAGGGACCAAATTTATGCCAGCCCCTGTGTGAACTCCAAGCATTGTTCTGCCCATTCATTTCTGAAAGTTCTTTTCCCAGCCTCTGGTAATTTCCTCACATGAATGCTCCAAGTAGCACTCAGCTGAACCCTTGAGGCAAACCCTCTGAAGATCGCGGGAGCTTTCTTTCTAGATGACTGTCCTCTCCGGGCAGCTCTCTTCTCCCTGCTATTCTGCCCCACACATTCTAGCGCCCTGGCTTCCTTAAGTTCTCAACCCTGTCCACTTGGCTCAGGGTCACTGTCATGCTGTTTGAGTTCTCTCTCCCTGCACTGCAGCCTGGAAACTCTCCATGCAATAATCTGGGACAATCCTAGGGTTTACCACATTTGTTTCCCTTCTCTCGGGGACCACTGTTTTGTGCTTCCTGTTGCCCAATGTCTGAACATCGTTTCATAGTTTTTCACTGTGCTTTATGTGTTTAAGGCAGAAAGGTAAACTGGTCCCTGTTATTCTGTCATGACCAAAAGCAGAATTTCCTGCTACTTCCTTAACAGAGAACTTTAGATACCTTTTCGAGTCAAACATAAAATTGATTAATGTGAGAGCTATGTGGCCATATTATTTAAGCAATAGTAGAATATAATAAGATATACAAATAGAAAATAAATGGTGAGAAAAGTAAACAATTTTGGGTACAAAAGCATGAGCCTGGGAAGAAGTCTAGACAGCAAATCTGTAAGCATGAACTGGTTTACTTTTACATGCTTTGCTCTTTCCCCCTTTACTGATAGCTCTGACCAGGCAGAAGTCTTCCATTCCTTAATTAGAACCTATGTTAGTGTGACTTAATTCATTTTTCTACCTGGAAGGAAGCCCGAGAAACCATATGTCACATTACATTATGTCTAACAAGGTAATGGCAGAGACAAGGGTTTGTCCCTAAGCACTGCCGCTTTATTCCCAGGCCACTGTCTGCAGATCGTAATATTTATAATGGTCCTTGGAGTAATCATGTCAGTGTCTCCAGGTGATGTCGGGTGATCAGAAATGATCATAATCAATTTAACTACCTGATTTACATTTGCTTTATCAAGTATGATGCTCCATTACTCCTTTCTCAACTGGGATCTGTTTAATGATTGAAGGCAGATGTCATAAGGCTTCTCTGGCACAGAAAACTCCAGAGCTAAAGAAACTTTAGCCTCTATTTCACTGCATGTATCTAGAACATCACTGAAAGTTCCTAAGGGCTGTTCTCACTGGTGTATTTGTAGAAACGATTTCTGAACTACTCTCTATTTTCTTTCACGTGTGTTTTTAGTTCTTAACAGACTGGCTTTTGGTACTGATTGCTTTAAAAACCAAAGCAAAAGTCTTTTTAGTTGCAACAGTTACATTGACTCATGGGTTTGAAGATGAAATTATCTTTGATATTTTCTATTTTAGTGACTTTAAAAGGAAAATCAGGGGGGCTTCCCTGGTGGCGCAGTGGTTGAGAGTCTGCCTGTGGCTGCAGGGGAGGCGGGTTCGTGTCCCGGTCCGGGAAGATCCCACACGCCGCGGAGCGGCTGGGCCCGTGAGCCATGGCCGCTGAGCCTGCGCGTCCGGAGCCTGTGCTCCGCAACGGGAGAGGCCACAACAGTGAGAGGCCCGCGTACTGCAAAAAAAAAAAAAAAAAAAAAAATAGAAAAGAAAACTCAGGCCAACTCTATTCTATTTTGAATTTCATAATATCTGAAAATCACTTTGTAATATGATCTTCGTTCTGGAAGTTTTATAAAAATGTGACCCAACATCATAGTTTAAGGCTAGTATATATATGATAAGGGCTAGTTTGCTGCTGTGTCTCTACCTGGTAAATAAGTCATATTTCTCATGTGTCTTTACTCTATAAGAATTGTGCCTATAAGAAAATGGACAGAGAAATACATTACTGTGAAAGGTGATGAAATGACTGACAATTATGTAAATGCCACCAGAAGGATATTTTTTTTTCTCTGTATGCCACACATGAACAGATCTAATAAATTTAGAGCCAGTTCTAGCTGGAATTTGTTTCATTGGGTTTCACAGATGTGCTAATTTGGTCATTTATCTGGACAATAAATGGCATGTCATTTTTCCCTCTAAAAACAAATGAAAGCTTAAACCTCCCTTTCCCCGTCAGTAGCCTGGAAATCATTCTCAGATTGGAAAGGTGGCAAATTGCACGTGTCTAAGTTTGGAGACAAAAGCCTGAGGCAAGCAGGCTGCCAGCAGACAGCCACAATAGTCAGACTCCAACAGATGAATCGAGAGTCTGAGGCAGGCCACGGAGGGAATTCTCCCCAGATCAAACAGGCTGTGGACGGTGAGCTGGGGATAGGTCCCTGAAAAACAAAACACTGAGGTATGTCCCTCTGGGTCACACGTTAAAGAAATAACACAAGTGTTTGACGGCAGGAAATCACACAAGTCATAATCACAGCTTCTCCAGCCCCACACCCCACCCATCGCCTGCTGTTGGATGAGGCCCTGGCTTAAGCTGGAGCTCACGGGGCCATTTCATTTTGACGGAGGGCTTCTCAGCACCGCGTGGTGTGCAAACACCAGAGATACTGGGATCTTGTCTGCAGGGTTCCATTTAATAATAGCACAGTCCCCCCAAAACATGTTTCATGATAAGGAACGATTATCTCACAAGGAAAATCCTAGGAAGACACAAGCCAAATTGATTTTTGTTTTCAGTTTGGAATCTACATTTGGTGCTTGGTGGACTTTCTAGACTGGAGTCTCCAACCTAAATTTTTGCCTTTCTTCCCTTTGTTTTTCTGATGTCCTTACAAGCAGGTGTCTGATTCCTTTTAAACCTCCACATCTCCCTTGAGGTGGCAGAAGGACGACTCTGTGCTCCCTAGCGCTGTGTGCCACCATGAGGGGCTATTCTCAGACCCCTGAATGCAGTCAGCTGCCTCCAGGATGTTCTGTGTCTAAGTTTCCCTGTTCCTTTGTGGCCTTTTATATTTGCATGAATAGACTTTTGTATAAAGATGAGCTTCTCCTCTGCACCATTTTCTTCCCTCACTCAAGGAGTGGCTTGAAAGCACTGCTCCTGTCCACTGGAGAGAGTCAACAAAGCAGCCTGGGCCTCCTGGCAAAGGGAAGTGAGAGTTTGGTCCTGAGATGAGTGAGGCTGCTGGAAGATTAAACCTAGTCTGTTTCTCAGGTTATTTATGGACGTGACCTGATGAAACAAACACTAACCCACCATCTCTTAATGAGCGGACTAGGCAGAAATTCTTACATGGTATAGTAAATGCTGGTAACTTAATGCACATGCTGTTAGGAAACAAGCCGGTTATGACATAAATGATATGATCAAACCTCAGGCCTTTTTCCAAACTAGTAATATTTTGAAAATCTAACTGGAACTTATCCCATTTGTACTCGTTATTCCTTAGAATTTTGGTCCCATCTCTGGGCCCAGACTAAGCATTTCCCATCTTGACTTTCTCCTTGCTTTTCCTGGGAGAAAATCATTCTGTTCGTTTCATCTATGACTCTACTCTTTCATTTGCTAGATGCCCAGTATGTACTGGGCACTCTGCTGACCCGTGAAAGCACTGAGATGAATATGGTCTATGGACTCTGTCCAAGGGCACAAGGTAGGCAGAGAGACATGCACATCAACTCCATGAAAAGCTCTGGGAAACAGGTTAGAAGCAAGTGTAGCAATAATGATTAATATACTGCATGGGTCAGAAAAATGATGCTTGAACTGGGACTTGTTCTCAGGATTAGAAATTCACTAGAGAGGAAGGACATCCAAGGCAGAGCGTGCATCTGAGTCATGGAAGCAGGAGGCAGGAGGATGCATGGTGCGGTCGGTGAGCTGCTGATGGTTCTGTGCAGCTGGGAGAGCATGAGTGTGTGTGACCATAAAGCCTTGAAGAAGGAGGGGAAGGAGGAAATGAGAGAGGCACTGACAAGGGACACTCAGGTCAAATTGCGAAAGGACTCGTGTGCCATTCTAAGGAATTTGATCTGTGTTCTTTGGGCCTCGGAGAGTCACTTTAAATGACATGACCGGAACAGTAGTTTAGAAAAGGCAGAATGAAGAGGAACCAGCTGATGTGAGGGAGTCGGGGGAGGTGTCATTGAGAGGACTTGGATGCCGGATTGGTCCGCACGATTTTACTGTTTTGATAAAGAAAAGTTGCAGAAACCCTCTTCCTCCCCATCGACAATGATAGGAAAGCACTTTCACCTGAAGGAAGCAGGGCATTGCTCCTGTTTCCGAGATTACACTTGGAAACCATTGTGGAAGAACTGTGTTTAGCGCGGAAGCCGTAACTGGAGGAAGATATCCGATGGATTATGTAATGAGCAAAACCCTGGGCACCCAAGTGGAGGGTGACCTCATTTAGGGAGGCCCTCAAGACAGGACTCAATGGCACAATACTAGAGTTTCATTTTGGACAACACACACTGAAATTCTAGTCTTTCGTGGGTAATTTGACTCTCCCCCCGTACAAGACTGAACCGTGAGGCCAGCAGACCTGCCCACCTGCCCTACTGCTTGGCTCTCTCCCTGTGTTTACCCTTTGAGAGAGATTAGCTTGGGGAATGCTGAGTCTTCTCTGCTCCGTGGAATTTTTTTTTTTTTTTTTTTTTTTTTTTTTGCGGTACGCGGGCCTCTCACTGTTGTGGCCTCTCCCGTTGCGGAGCACAGGCTCCGGACGCGCAGGCTCAGCGGCCATGGCTCACGGGCCCAGCCGCTCCGCGGCATATGGGATCTTCCCGGACCGGGGCACGAACCTGTGTCCCCTGCATCGGCAGGCGGACTCTCAACCACTGCGCCACCAGGGAAGCCCTGCTCCATGGAATTTTAAGAGCTTGAAGCATCTTCTTAATGTTTCCCCTGCACAACCCACTTCTCATAACAGTATGTATCTAAGGCAATTCTTACCCTCAAACTAGAGACTAACTAGAGATTACTGTGTATTCCCAATATTTCTACTTCTGTGATACACAGAGGAAACTCTTTTATATTTTTTCTTTATTGTGTTGGCTGCCTGGGCTTTGAAGTATAGCTATTTACAATGTTGTGTTAATTTCTGCTGTACAGCAAAGTGATTCAGTTATATATATATATATGTATATATATTATATATATATACATATATATATATTCTTTTTCATATTCTTTTCCATTATGGTTTATCACAGGATATTGACTATAGTTCCCTGTGCTATACAGTAGGACCTTGTTGTTTATCCATTCTATTATAATAGTTTGCATCTCCTAACCCCAAACTCCCAATCCATCCATCGGTCACCCTCTTCCCCCTTGGCAACCACAAGTCTGTTCTCTATGTCTGAGAGTCTGTTTCTGTTTCATAGACACATTCATTTGTGTCATATTTTAGATTCCACATATAAGTGATATCATATGATATTTGTCTTTGTCTGACTTACTTCACTTAGTATGATAGTCTCTAAGTCCATCCATGTCGCTGCAAATGGCATTATTTCATTCTTTCTATGGCTGAGTAATATTCCGTTGTATATATGCCACATCTTCTTTATCCATTCGTCTGTCGATGGACATTTAGGTTGTTTCCATGTCTTGACTAATATGAATAGTGCTGCTATGAACATTGGGGTACTTGTAGCTTTTTGAACTATAGTTTTTTCCGGATGTAAGTGCTTGGGCTTTTCTAACGTTGAATTGTTCCTTGATTTTCGTAGTTCCTTTAAGAAAAGCATCACTGGTTCAAATCCTTTATTTCATTTTCCTTTCCCTGCTTCTCTTCTGCTTTCTCTCTGTACAAGGACAGTGGTATTCGCTCTGCACCTGACTCTAAGTATAAAGTTCTATTTTGTTATTTTAAAAGGAACTAGTGTCATTACATATTCTTTTTTCCTCAGATGTAATGGTGTTCATGCCATCTTCTGAGACAGGAAAAAAAAAAAACTTTTCTATGCTGGCGACTCTCTGTGAATAGTGAATTCTTTTTTAAAACATTTTTATTGGAGTATAGTTGATTTAAAATGTTGTGTTACTTTCTGCTGTACAGCAAAGTGAATCACTTATACACATACATACATCCACTCTTTTTTAGATTATTTTCCCATATAGGTCATTACAGAGTATTGAATAAAGTTCTCTGTGCTATACAATAGTGAATTCTTTAGCGACTTTTCTCCAGAAATCATTCTTGATTTTGTTCAGGTACACACTGAATATTCTTGAAGAACTTGGAGGTGGGCAGAAGGTCAACGATGACACTATTGTCCACTGGGTGAATGAAACATTGAAGGAAGCGGAGAAAAGTTCATCCATCTCTAGTTTCAAGGTAACGTGCGTGTCTCCTGCTCGCGGCCATTATGCTTATCTTTATTGCTTCCACTCTGTTTTCAAGACTGACCTTCAGTGTGAGGTCTCTGAGGCTCCCCCTCCCGTTTTGATTTTGCTTGAATGACCCATTATTGTTTTGACATTCATAGGCCATTTCATTGACAGATTTCTTGTCGTTTTCTCCCATAATAATTAATTTAAAAAACCCGATCATGTTTTACACGGGATTTTAGATGTTTTTCTTCCAAAGTAATGTAACATATAATGTTTTTTAAATGTGCATAGCTCCACGGCTCAGATTGTTAACATAATGAGGGTGAAATGTAAAATGCTAAGAGATCTCCCATGGGATGTTTTTTTTTTTTTCCTGAGAAAAAAGCAGTTGTTTACTTGTATCCAAATCCCATTTTTATTAATAACAGTATGACATTTTATTACATTTCTTCACTCATGTTTTATACATTAGCCGGATCCTTCCTCAAGGGCCCTGTGTACTTGATCGACAGTATAATGTCTGCGTCATATCTTAACTACATTTTCCTGGCTTAAAGGTCAGGGTGGCTGAGAGGGACCCCCTTCAGAGGGCGGGTGAGGCAGTTCATCATGCTATCAATCCTTTCCCTCAAAATCAAGAGAAAAAATGAAAATCTCTCCCCTCCCAGAAAGGGCAGAAGGTATGTCTGTAGGCTGGGCTCTACCAGGAGTGCCCAGTCCCTGTGAGCTCAGCACAGGAATTGGCCAGCTCTGTCCTCCCTCTACTTACCATCCGTTTGGTCTGGAGGTTGAAGTGGAGGCTGGTGACAGATGTGAGCAAGTCCTTCCAGAAGGAGATTTGGGAAGGCGGTGGCGCACAGTACAGTAGAGCGGTGCTCCCACGATGGAGCGTGGTCTCAGTACTAGGGGCTCCTTGTTTGTAACAGGGGGGCTCCTCATTTTCTCTTCACGGACATGATGAAGACAGCTTTACCATTTTCCTGATGTTTTTCTCTTTTTGGCTGCTTTGGGCAGCATGCGGGATCTTAGTTCCCCGACCCGGGATCCCACCCGCGGCCCCTGCAGTGGAAGCGTGAAGTCTTAACCACTGAAGCACCAGGGCAGTCCCACCATTTTCCTGATTTTATAGTGAGGAAACTGGGGGCTCATCTAACTCCTGAGGTTACAGCTAGTAATTGCAGGTGGTGTCCATCAGGGAGGGGAAAGCACCTTTCACCTGCGAGGTGAGGTTATAGAGTGGAGGGTATCTATAGGTCACTTGACCATGGCTATGAAGTGAATAGCCCCGGGCATGCGTCTCTCTGTAAAACAGTTGCCACTTTACAGGAATGCATCCCATTTCCTTACCCAGCAGCTTCCGGGGTGATCCTGTGGGGATTCACTCTTGGGAATGTTTGGCAATTTTTTTGCTTCTTGTGATGCTCTGGGCTAATTTTCTCCTGTCTTCCCGCTGAGTCATTGCAGAATTGATTAGGTCAAAAGGACCACAGAAGGAAAATGTCAGATTAGCCCCACACTGCTTTTAAGTGAAACCCTTCAAAAACCGAGCACAGCGCACCCCGATTAACCATTGCAGAAACAGTCCTGGGCCCTCCTCACCTATGAACGCTGCCAGCTGCTGGCCATCTCGCTGCCTGTCAGTCCACCAAGACTGTGGGAAGGAAGTGGGAAAGAAGGAGAAACTCAAATCTCTGCATTTTGTTTCCGTTGTGCTTCTTTACCAAAAAGTTCTATGGAGATAGAAGCTCAGGCTAATGGTGGAAATTAGATTACGATTATATGTATATTGGTCTTAATTTTGTGGTAGTTCTTACATAACCCAGAAAATAAATAAAAATGGACCCGTTCTATCTTTTAAAATAGTATTCTACCTCTACAGAGGGCCAGTGCTGGAGACCTAGCACCTTGCAGGGGTCCTGTGTCTTGTTTCTTTGTTAGAATTGGTTCTGATTTGGACCCGCAAGGTATGAGGTGTTTGAACTTGACTATGCTCAGATGGTGACACACAGTTGCCTCGGCACGTCTGTACTCACAGGTGCAGAGTTTTGTGCATTTACACCTTAAAAGCATCCACAGGGAGTTCCCTGGTGGCGCAGTGGTTAAGAATCTGCCTGCCAACACGGGGGACACAGGTTCGATCCCTGGTCTGGGAAGTTCCCACATGCCGCGGAGCAGCTAAGCCCGTGAGCCACAACTACTGAGCCTGCGCTCTAGAGCCCGTGAGCCACAGCTACTGAGCCCGTGAGCCACAACTACTGAGCCTGCGTGCCTGGAGCCTGTGCTCCGCAACAAGAGAAGCCACCACAATGAGAAACCAGCGCACCACAACGAAGAGTAGCCCCCGCTCGCTGCAACTAGAGAAAGCCTGCGCACAGCAACGAAGACCCAACGCCGCCAAAAAAATAAATAAATAATGTTCCTTTTTTAAAAAAGTCAGGTAGAACCTTTAAAAAAAAAAAAGCATTCACAGCTTTGCGTGTGTCCATCAAACTGTTTACAGACGCCAAAGAAAGAGCCCAAGATTTTAAGTCAGAATACCTGGGTTCAGATCCCAGCCCCACCACTTATTAGCAAGCCACTTAACCTCAGAAACTCCCTTTGCTTGCTGTAAATTAAGATTAGATGCCTCCGTCCAAGGCTTGTGGCAATAAGTGAGATAACCTATAAAAAGTGCTGAGCAAACTGTGAGACACCAATGGATATTAGTTGCAGTCATTGCATTTGATCACATAATTGCTGTCACTGTCTACCTGGACCTATGGACGCTTTTTTTTCCCTAAGGTCCCCAGGAAAGGAGCATTCACTGAATCCCATCCAGCTGAGCCCGCATCACTCTCCCTGCGTGTCACCTCTGGGATGTCCCCTGAAAATGAATCGGGGTTCCTCTTAATGTCTTTAGTCTCTCTTTTCTGGTGGTTTCTTTTTCAAATCATCCCTTCCTCTACTAATAACCAGTACTTGAATGAAACATACTATATATCAACCTCTCTGCTTTTCTCTAGTTGCTCTAACTTCCTTCCATTCACTATTTGGGAATGACTCCCTGCCTGTTGGCAGACAATGGATTTCCCCCACTTAGTGAACCACCAGGAAGCTACTAGTGATGCCGCTACAGAAATGACGACTGGTTTGAAACACCATGTGCGACACTGTGGCATTTCCCACGCCAGGATGTATATATTCGTACTTAAGAGGAAAGCACCACTTACTCTCCTTGAGCCAAATAGAACTTGGGAGCATATTGTTAAAACCCATGCTTTCTCTCTATGCAGGACCCAAAGATTAGTACAAGTCTGCCCGTCCTGGATCTCATTGATGCCATTCAACCAGGTTCCATTAACTATGACCTCCTGAAGACAGAAAGCCTGAACGATGCAGAGAAACTCAACAATGCAAAGTACGTAAATAAACCTGGGGTCAGGGAGGAAAGGATGAGCCGGCATCTGGGGAGCTGTGAGCTCCAGTGCCTGTGCCTTCGTGCAAACACTTCTAGGTTCACTGTTGATGCTTTTTCTTCTCATGACGTACTGTGTCCCATCATCATTATTTTCAATACTGGGCAATAGCAGTTTAAGGCTCCAGGTGTTAGAGGGAACGAGACAAAAACGATTGATAACAATTGAAACCATTGAAATTGAAAACAGTTGACTTCTGATTGATAAGCAAGCCTGTAATTTCATAAAACCAATTTCCTAATCATAATCTATGGGAGGCTTCCTGAATAGAGTTTGTACACGGTGAGTGCAAATATAAACATTCTATTTGTGAATATCTGTGGATGTGCCTGGGCAGGGGTGGGGTTCAAGACCAGAGTC
The DNA here is from genome assembly GCF_963455315.2 of Globicephala melas. Taxonomy (NCBI): domain Eukaryota; kingdom Metazoa; phylum Chordata; class Mammalia; order Artiodactyla; family Delphinidae; genus Globicephala; species Globicephala melas. The sequence continues at coordinate 20,453,311 of NC_083331.1, forward strand.
TTCACCAGCTTAAGAGCAACTGCTGTTTGCTTTACTTGTAGGATGAGGGTCAGCAGAGCCCAAATTTGGTCTGTTGTCAGCTTTTATACATCAGGTTTTATTTACATAGTTTCTATAGCTCTTTCCTGGATACAGTAGCAGAGTTGAAATAGTTGTGACAAAGCCCACAGAGTCTGAAATATTTGCTATCTGGTCTTTATGGAAAGCTTGCCTTCCTAGAGAGAGAGGCGCCTTTCTCAGAGCAGGCTGTATTAGTTCCTAGGTCTGTCATAACAAAATACCCCAGACGAGGTGACTTCAAAAAACAGAAATTTCTTCTCTCACTGTTCTGGAGGCTAGAAGTCCAAGATCAAGGTGTCGGCAGGGTTGGTTCCTCCTGAGGGCCTGGATGGAGAATGTGTCCCACACCTCCCTCATCCTTGGGCTTATAGATGCACCACTCCAATCTCCAACCCTGTCTTCACATGGCCTTCCCTGTGTCTCTGTGACTTCACGTACTGTCTTCTCTGTGTGTGTGTATGTCTGTGTCTCTTCTCCCTCTCTTTTATAAGGACATCAGTCATACTGGATTAGGGCTCCAACCTACCCCAGCATGACCTCATCTGAACTAGCTATACCTTAAATAACACTTTTTCCAAATAGCATCACCATCTGAGGTACCAGGGGTTAGGTCTTCTGCATATGTTTCGTGGGGGGCCGTATTCAACCCATAACACAAGTCCAGGGTTAACGAATGACTAGTGCCCAGCAGCCCTGCTATGTATCTAATCCCAGCAGCGCCCTTCTCTCTGTGCCCAGTTTGGGAAAGTGGGGACGTGCGTTCCTGGTATGCTGATGTCTAGCACAATCTAATGGAGAGAAGGGAAATAATTCAACAGCAGTTACACTAGAGTGTGAGGGATGGTACGGAAGGAGGACCCCAGGGTGCTGTGGAGGGGACAGGAAGCTCTACCAAATAATCTAAGCTGGGATGGATTGAAAGGACAAGTAAGAAGGAGCTGGACCAGGTGAAAGAGCTAGGAAGACTATTCCAGCAGAGGGAAGAACATGGATGAAGACGCAGAAATTAAAAAAAAAAAAAAAGACCTTGAACCTATAGATGTTCAAGAGGGATGTGATTAAGTTTAAGGAACTCGCCCAAGGTTTTACAATTATCAAGTGGTTCAACTGAAATTCAAAGTCTGACCTGAGAGCCCAGGCCCCTAAGCACTGTCCTGTGAGGGCAAAAGGTACAAAATTACTTGGAAAAATGGGTAAAAAGAATTCTATAGAGTCCTAACGGCGGCTATGGTGGCAGGATTGGGCATGGTTTGTTTGGTGTCTGAAGCTCTATTTTCTAACCTTTTCATAATTTTTCCTCTATTTTATAATGGGAAAATTAATTTTATTTCATTAATAATTAATATAGAGGAAGTGATTGAGAGATGGACAAAGAGAAAAAACGGGGTTGCTCTGGCCCCATGCTCTTAAATTAATTTGATCAATAAAGTAAGAGTAAAGTCATTTCAGGAGAGCAAAGGGAGTAGTGGGGCTTTGGGTGGAATGGAGAATCTCTGGAGTAGCCACTGCAAGAAGTGACTAGATAATGAGGAGAAGAAAAGAACTGCCAGGTAATAGTGTGGGCTCATTTGAAAATAGACTGCAGCTAATAAAAATTATCTTCATATAACTATAAACAGAGCAAAACTATTCTGCTACAGCTATGGTAATCTTATGTGAAAAATGTGTAATATAAAACTCTGGTTAGGGGCTTCCCTGGTGGCGCAGTGGTTGAGTGTCCGCCTGCCGATGCAGGGGACGCGGGTTCGTGCCCCGGTCCGGGAAGATCCCGTATGCCGCGGAGCGGCTGGGCCCGTGAGCCATGGCCGCTGAGCCTGCGCGTCCGGAGCCTGTGCTCCGCAACGGGAGAGGCCACAACAGTGAGAGGCCCGCGTACTGCAAAAAAAAAAAAACCAAACAACTCTGGTTATTCTACTATTATAGTATCATAAATAAATACACATACATGTAGGCGAGGATTAGAATGGAACAAGGAAGAAAGGACTTGATGGGTAAGGTCGAGGTATTACAGATGCATTTCCCCTTTTTCTGCCTTGTAAAAACGTTTCTGTAGTTGAAATGGTGTCTGCAGACTTTCCCTAGCACACACTCTTGTTCAGTTCTATGACATTTTCTGCACTGTACAGCCCAAGCGAATAAGCATGCTGTAGGCACCAAAAGTGGTGCTAGCTAGGAAGCTCTGTAAGGACAAATAATAAATTTGGTCATTATCACGAGGCTGGACAGCAAGTCTGATGGAGTCAGGAGCTTTGTCAGGCCAGCATCTGCCCTCGAATCTCAGGAGGAACCCAGTGATTGGCTCCAGCCATACCAGGAATGAGCTCTGTCTAGCAGCTAGTTTATAGTGCAGAGTAGAGAGTATATAGTATAGATTATATAGAATGACTATAACTATGATCCTCAGGGGTCCGCTTCATACTTGCTTGGGCTCCCCTCATTCCCCCTCTTTTCTCTTTTAGGTATGCCATCTCTATGGCCCGCAAAATTGGAGCACGAGTATATGCCCTTCCAGAAGACTTGGTGGAAGTGAACCCCAAGATGGTCATGACAGTGTTTGCTTGCCTCATGGGGAAAGGAATGAAGAGGGTGTAAGGCCCAGAGGGCAGGACTGGAGGCGCGCATGCGTTTCTGACTGCTCAGCACTGGGTGCTCCCGGGAAACACGGGGACAAGTCAAACCATTCCGAAGTTTTCAACTTGGTGACGTTATACAAGGTTCCAAAAATCACGTGTATCTGATCAGCCAAGTAGCCTTCGTGTATTTAACAAAAAGTGCTTTATTCTTTGCAAAAGACCCAGTCTCTTACAAAGTTTTTTTTATGATTGAATTGATTGCTTTGAAAATCTAGAGACAAAAAGAACTTATTTTCCAGGCACCCTTTCTGCTTTTGCCATTATAGCCAAGCATAGAAGCTGTATGTAGTGTTGTTAACTTTAACATAATCTTTCGAACCAGCTTAAATCGGCTGCTTTCTTGTTTAGGGTGAGAACCAGGTGGGGAGAATCATCAGACCAGCCCTAAAACTGGCTTCTGGAGGCCAGCGTTTGATCTGTTACGAGCCTCCTTCGTGTAGCCCTTCTGCACTCTGTCTCCCTGTGACTCTGCCATCCACTCTGTCAGAACTCTGCCTTCTCTGTGGCCGACCTCTGCTGGCCATCCTTCTCTTGGGGCCATTTGGATCATCTGACAAATCAGGCTGTTGGGATCTCCAAGGGTCTCTGGTAACCTGAAGACCCAAGACTCATCATCAGAGCCTTTTCTCAGAATTAGGGTCCCAAATGTCATCAGATTTTATTTTTTCAGCCAATAGGAAGCCCTCTGTTTTTAACCCTACGATTTGGGCTCTGACCAGATCTAACATCTTGAACACTGTGCCTTCAAATAGATTCTTACTTAACTCTTGGTGGAAGGTTCTATCCAATGAGGGTGTCATTGAGCAGCAAGACACTAGGGGGCAGTGCAGAGCCATAAAAAAAAGCATCTGTTCTTGGGTGCTGCCTCTCCGTGTATTTAGCTCTGTGTGTTAGATCTAGTATGGCTGGATATCTGGTGACTGGGAACCACCTTGCTCTGATTTCATTTGCTCTTAGATCATAGTGCACGTGATTACTGCCAGGCCATAGGACCGATGTTTACTTTTTTGGTACCCTCAAGTTCCCAGGGGCCATATGTGCCAATGACCGGTTACCCGGACCTCACCCCCATACGCCAACACACACACACACACACTCACATACACACATACCTAGCCAGGTGTCAAGCTGGGTAAGAACTGGCTGCATTGCTTTGCAAAGAGCTAATGACTGGATAGTTAAAGAATTCCAAAATAAAACCAGAGGAACAGTGTGAATTTGAGCAGCTCTAATAGACTATGCAACTTCCTTGAAAACTTACCAAAGGCTAAATAGCAACAGAGCACTGGGCACCAACACTAGACCCCCTCTATGGTGGTGGAAGGGCTCGTCAATGAGGTATCTTCTTTAGGGGTGGTATGTAGTGGAACTTAGCCATTTTTCAAAGCAATTGAAATGCATCTCCCCAGATCTGCTCCTTGGCAGTGGGCTCAGGAAGCCGACATGGGGCTTCTCCCAGCCCATAACCTGTGCTTCTGCTGCATCCAAATGCAAAGTGGTTGGCTTTGTCTTAATCTGCACTTCACCATGTAGCCTCAGACAATTCTCCCCCATCTGCCTCCAGGAAGCATGTTACTGCCTTAAAGGACAATGAAAATGAAGTAATGCTCAAGTTCTCTCCAAATAAAATGTTCCCTGTATTGGATGTCTTCTGAAGGTTTCGTAAGAGTGTACTCTAACTTATTCAGCCAACACGCACTGAGGGCTGAAACGTGTCAGGCACTGCGCACGGTTTTGGGAATACACCGTAAATGAGGCAGGCATTGTGCTCAGCTGATCAGGAAAGGCTGAGGATAAACAACTCCACTGACAGCTGTGATGAGCGATTGACGCGGGCAGGGTGAGACAGGCTTACAACAGAGGAAGCCGTCTAAAGAGAAATATTTTAGCTGAAAGCTGAAGAGTAAGTTGGAGGGGGTTGGACAAAAAGCAGGCCAGAATGAAAGGTTTAAGACACAAATTCTCAGACACACATTGAACCAGTCATGGGCAAAAGCCAGACTTGGGAATTGGTGCGAAACGGTTTCTAGAATGATTCGAGGAGGAATCTTTAGGGCTGGCGGTGCCTGGGGTTTCCTCTCTAGCCTGTCTGGGCCTCACTTCGGCCGGCACGGGGTGGGAGGCAAGGCGTCTGCTGAGGAATTCTGTTGCAGCCGGCCCCCGCGGTGGGCTGCTGGGACAGAAAAGCATCTGTTTGGCAGGGTCACATCCTGCGCTGCACAGATGTCACTCGCCCACACAGCTGCTAGGAAGCTGGGCTTTTATGCTTAAGCTGTGCGTCCTGGCTTCACCAGCAGCAGCTCTTTGGAGACGGCTCTTTCCTGGCCTGACATTCCTACAGCTCCTACACTTAGGAGGTAGCGGCCTGCCCTACATATCAAGAGGTTACCAATATTAAGTGTGTTTTTGTGTGTATAAGACCTCACTGATAGGTCCTGACCAGAAAGACTGAACAGGTACAGGAAAGCAGAATACTATCAAGGGAAGAAAACTAAGACTCTTGGAGAACAAGAAGGCTAAAGGAATACAGCCATCTGAACACGATAATTTTTCTAAATTTAAAAGTTTATTGTTACATTTTAGCCCATCCAAGTATGACGTCAGAAAGTAAAATTGTACCAAAGGGTCCACAGTGGGAAGCAGGCCACCTTCCCACCCCCGTGTCTAGTGATGTGCTTTGAAGCCAGCTCGTATTGGCTCCAACTGGCTCCGATGTTAAACCATTGTTATCTTGAAATTGGCCATGGTGGGCGTATTTACAGCATAGAAATAATCAGACTCTACAAATAGGGGTTTTTATCCCCAGAGATCTGGTTTACCAACCCACCACTACCTCTGTCCCGAAACCTCAGTTCCCCTCCTCGTCAGCGACCACTGTTACCAATTTCTTTTGTATCTTTCTAGAAATAGTCTATGCACATGTTACACACACACACACACACACGCCCCTTTTTATTGCAAATATTAGCATACCATACACATCATTCCGCATCTCATTTTCTTCACACCAAACCTTGGAGACTGTTCCACGTTGCCAAATATAGACCTGCCTCAATCTTTTCAACAGGTGCACAGTATTCTGTTGAATGGACGTGCCAACCTGTATTTAACCAGTGGCCTATCAATGGGTGTTTAGGTTGTTTCAATCCTTTGCTACAGCAGATAAAGCCACAGTGAATATTATGTCCACTTCTTGTGCTCGGAATGTTCATTTTAATGTAACAGGTACTTAAGTTGCTGCTCTAGCAAAGGTATTAAACACTGTAGCGTCACACATCAATCCTCCTCTGAAGTTTCCTTGAAGGATTTGACAAAGAGCCCTGAGCTGGGATGGGCCCTTGAGCCCCTCCCATCTTCTCCATTTCACATCTAAAGTATGTTAATCCAGTGGGGGGATAATGTGCACATGCAAAATGTACTCAAAAGCAGAATGTGATAAATGCTTTACCAAATATGTAAAGTATGGGAGCTCAGGGGAAAGAGTAATTCTGAAGGAAGGATTAGCAACATTTTGCAGAAGATCTGAGCCCCGACTAATGAGAAGTGGGCAGGCACCATGCCTCACCGTGTTGATGTCTCCAGCAGTGCCAAGCACTTTCTAGATTTTTAAGGAGAGCTGGGTAACTGAAAAATGGATTTGTATTAGACATGAACAAATGTTTCCTGACTGTGGGAGATGCCAGAGAGAAGTCATTGTGAGAAAAGTTGTGAAACAGACCTACCTGCAGAGTTTTTAGAAGGGGATGGATTCCTGTTTGTTTGGAAATTATGCCATTAGAGCCTGTCTTGAGACAATGCATAGGACTAGATGGGCTCTTCAAGTCTCAGCCAATTTGGCGATTTTATCCACCGAAATGCACACACAAAATCTAGTCTGTCCCTTGGAGCACAACTGCGGTCTCGATGATAAAAAGTACGGAAACTCAGCCCACCTTACACCAGCCCATCTCAGACTGATACTTAATGCACGAGAGACATTCTCCTGTGCTCCCAGTGTCCCTGGGCGGCTCCGAGGCCCACCTTCCCTGCAGTTACTGTACCTGTTGTCATTCAGCAGCTGCTGAGATAGCATCGACTTTGCTCTCTGTCCCCCCCCCAACCCCCCAGGGTACCAGTGCGCTTGGATGAAATGCTGGCGGTGCTGTCTTAGTGAGCCAGACATGGCACGTCTCTGCCGGCCTCATGATCCAGGAACCAGAGCTGGTGCTCAGCACGAGTGAGGAGTGCTGACCGATCCTCTTGTGAAATCTAGTTCCTTTGACGGTTTCCTAACAAAATTCCGGGAATTAAACTCTCGCCTGCCAAGGACTGCTCTTTCCACGGTGTCCTCGCCCCCTATTTTCCAGAAGCCAGAGTTTACCAACTGTGGCTGTGTGTAGGTGACCAAAAAAAAAAAGGAAAAGGAAAATTGTGTAAATGTTTTCTCATGTCTAAAGTCTACATATACTTAATAACCCACCTTAGGTCAGACACAAAAGCACGGATAAGCTAGTCAGCACCCACAGTCTCACCTTTAACAACTCAGAGAGAGGTCGGCAAAACGGCGGGGATTTTTATATGATCTGGCGTGTCCAAAGTGGGGAGTTCCATTTCAATAAGTATTTTGGTGAATAAAGAGCTACCATGTCTAATTTTTGGAGGATTAGAATGCATGCAAATATTTCATTCTAAAGCTCTGTGCAATACAACAGAAAAGTGAGTGATTCAAGCAGGCACTTTTGGATTGGGCCAGACCACGGGCCCACTGTTAAGAGTCGGAATGTTCAAACCTCCTTGCTCTAAGTTTGGGGCCAAGACCAGGGGCGCTTGGAAGCTGGTTAGAGATGCAGCATCTCAGCCCCACCCCAGACCTACTGAATCAGAATCTGCAGTTCAATAAGATCACCACTTAATTCATGTGCACATGAAAGTTTGAGAAATGCTGTCCTAAAAGAAGATCTGCAGTTGATAGTCAGTTGCCTTTGAACCAACTTTAAATCAGATCACACTTTCCCAGTAACACGAGACTTGAGAGATGGAAAAAACCCTCCACTAACATTTCCCCATCATCACTGTTCACTGGAGGTAGCCAAAGTGGCTCTGCCCTCCATCTGGGTATATCCCCCATCACCCAGCCTTGTCCTTTGCTGTCCCTCTCCCCCATGGCCCCTCTCTCCCCTGTGGCACCCACTGCCAGCCACAGGCTCCAAAAGCTTCATGTCCCTGGTCCTGCTGGGTAACTTAAGGTGTCTCCTGGCACTGCCTTCTCTTACCTGCAGCCCAGGGCTGCTGCATTCGTGCATCTGACCCAGTTGGTGCACATCACTTAAGTCTTCTCTCTTGTTCCTTCAATACCTCCATCAAACCTACTGACTTTTCTCCCACCATCTCTGGAGCAACCTCTCTATGACTCCCAGTGACAGCTAGCTGACTTAGTAAACCAAACTGTCCCGGGGGAGGGGATTGTGGCCCTTCGGTGCCTACTCTTTTCTCCTCCAAAACATGCACTTTACGATGATTTTCTAGGGCTATAGCTTCATCATTGTTATCTTTGCCAATTTCCTAATGGCAAAGAGAGAGCAAAATGCCTTCCATATAAACAGCTATAATAGGCAAAGGTCCAGAGGATGGAAGAAGATGGTTATCTTTGAGGAACTGAAAGACTAGTATGGCTGAAGGAAAGGGAAAATTACCATATCATGAGAAACAGATGGACTAGAGAAAGGTTTAGAGCTGATTCTGAGACTCAAGTGTGCTTGAGAATCACCTGGGGAAGTTGTTAAAACACAGACTTTCCAGATCCCACCTTGAGGTTCAGTGCTGAGAGGGCTGGTGGGTCCAGGAGTCTGCATTTTCCACAGATACTCTCAGAGATTCTGGGACTCACAGGCCACCCCTGGAGAAGCGCTAGTGCAACCCAGCTGTTCTCACCTCTGGCTGCACAATGGAATCAGCTCAGGAGATTTACAAGAAGCTGGTGTCTATGCCCCGCCCTCTGAGGTTTTGATATAATTGATCTGATGTGTGGCCAGGGCAGCTGGAGATTTAAAAGATGCGCAGGTGACTCTAATTACCAGTCAAGTTTGAGAACCAATGGGATACAGCCTGGGGTGCTCTTCAAAGGGGCGGCCTGGCTGCAGCATCTTAAAAAGCGGATAGACGCATAAGAGGGAGTAATGGTTAGAAACGGGGAATGAAGGGATGGAAGTATTTCAAGGACAAACCCTGCTTTCTTCACAATTGAACCATCCAGCCGACGAGCATTTGCCTCTCTGGGTGTCTAGTAACCTTCCTGGTGCCACGACTCCCAGGCTCAGTATTTGTAGCCAAAGCGAGGGCATGAGAACCTGAGATGGAGTTCTCTGCCTTGGGGCTTAAATCCCCCTCTTCAATGACTCCCAAGATGGCATCATCTTTCCTCCCCCCTCAGAAACACAGGGGGCCGGATATGCCAACCCTTTGTGCAAATTCTAAAACTGCTTCGCTCTGCATGAATAAACATGAGAGAGAGTGTGTGGAGGAAAACACATTTATCAATTATGTGTCCTCCAAACCTCCCAAGATTATGCAGCTTTAATGGCTGAAAGACTTTGAAAGGAAAACTTGTAAGTTGAGCTGCACCTAAACTCATGACAAAATGCCATGAAATTGACTGACTCTCTCAGCGCTTACCTAACAGTAAGCCTGAGCTGCATATCCAAGTCCTAGCCCATCCAGATCACGGTGGCGTTGCCTTTATCCTCAGCCCACTCCAATTGAGAGAAGGCAAAGCAGCCACTATTCACAGGGGAGGTTATCCTTTTAGGCACCGTCTTAATAAAGGCAGAGGGTTACGGCTCTTGAAGAAACACACTTGCCATATTATTTTTGCCACCTAATGTTCCAAATTGACTGGAGAGCAAATGTACAAATTAGCTGGTCCCTAGGGGACATGATTCAGGGAGATCGATCCACCAGGACCAGATTGGCTTCTGGGGCAGTGACTCATCCCCTAACTCTTTGGGAGCAGCCGAAGAAGAGGACAGCTGTCACCAAGGTTCACCTGACCTGGGTAAGGCTCCGGGAAGAGAACACATTGGCCCCTCTCAGCTCCCTTCCTGGTTTATCTTTTTTTTTAATGAATGGGACATACTAAACACCTGGGTTTTTTTTGGTTTTTTTTTGGTACGCGGGCCTCTCACTGTTGTGGCCCCTCCCGTTGCGGAGCACAGGCTCCGGACGCGCAGGCCCAGCGGCCATGTTTCATGGGCCCAGCTGCTCCGCGGCATGTGGGATCTTCCCGGACCGGGGCACGAACCCGTGTTCCCTCCATCGGCAGGCGGACTCTCAACCACTGCGCCACCAAGGAAGCGCTAAACACCTGTTTTGCCGGTCCCTTTCAGCTGCTATCCCATTGAATTCCCACAACAGCCCTCAGAGGTAGGTTATCATTAACCTCATTTTTCTGCAGGGGAAACTGCACCTCCGAGAAGCTAAGAGATTTGCCTGTGAGCCAGGGTGGAGTCCATCTGATCAAGCTGTTGTGTTCTCTCTCTCTCTTCATGCAATAAATTCAACTTAAGAGTTCAGTTTGAGGAATTTTGCCTGTACACAGTGTAAATACCACCACAATCAAAACAGAGAATTTTCCCACCACTCCAAAAACTTCTCCTGTACCTCTTTGTAGGTTAATCCCTTCCTCCCCAGCCTCAGGCCCTGGCAACAACTAACCTATTTTCTGTATCTGTAATTTTGTCTTTTATTGTGTCATATAGATGTCCAGAGTATATAAATACCTCTACAAATCAGTAATAAGACAAACCATCTGATTAAAAATCAGGCAAACGATTGGAACTCACATACACACACATATGCTTATCGCCAATGAGCACAAAAAAGGTTCTCAACATTCTTAACCATCTCAGAAATTTAAATGAAAGCCAAATTAGACACCACCATACACTTACTAGAATGGCTGAAATGAAAAAGACTGCGTCAGGTAACAAGGATGTGGACCAACTAGAACTCTAATATGTTGTTGGTGGGCGTATAAAATGATACAACTACCTAGAAAAAAAGGCACAGGAGTTGCTTATAAAACTAAATATCTTTATGACCTAGCAATTCCATTCCTAGATATCTACCCAAGAGAAACAAAAATGTTTGTCCATCAAAAAAGCCTTGTGGGTCTTCCGTGGTGGCGCACTGGTTGAGAGTCCGCCTGCCAATGCAGGGGACGTGGGTTCGTGCCCTGGTCCGGGAGGATCCCACGTGCCGTGAAGCGGCTGGGCCCGTGAGCCATGGCCACTGGGCCTGCGCATCCGGAGCCTGTGCTCCGCAACGGGAGAGGCCACAACAGTGAGAGGCCCGTGCACCGCAAAAAAAAAAAAAAAAAAGTTCACTTTGGTTAGTTTTTCCCCCTCTCCACTTCAGTGTGGTTATGTTATTTATTTGAAACAAAATTACATTCATTTGGTTTGGTTTGTATTCACTTTATTTACTTGACCGGTTGTTTTGAGTATGTGAAAAATTAACACGGTTCTAAAATACAGAGGTATTCAAACAGTTTTACTCGAAGAAATGTCCCTCCCCCCATCTCTTCTACCCAGTTCTTATTCCCTCTTCTACCCACTTCTTATTCCCACTGTTTTTCACTCACCTGCTGGAGGTAACCCATCTCATTGATTTCTGGTCTATCCTGCCTGTGTTTCTTTCTCCACAAATGAGGAGAAACGCATGTATCTTCTTTTTTCTCCTTCTTTCTTATATAAAATGTATTGGGTTGGCCAGAAAGCTCGTTCGGGTTTTTCCGTAAGATGTTATGGAATGGAAAAACATGAACAAGCTTTCTGGCCAACCCAGCGTTTCACCTCGATCCATTAAATATGTTTCAATACCTTTGAATCCCAGAGAGAGATTTGAACTCTCAATCCTTTCCTTCTCAGAAGTCCACTGAAGGGAGGATGATTTATTTTGCAAATTTGCCTGCCCTGACCTCAAGGGCATTCAAATGCACTTACCAGTGGGAATGTAGGAAGGGGACCAGGGTCCTTCCACTTACAGAGGTTAGATGTGGCCTCACACCAGACAATATGTTAGATGGTGCTACCTTCAGAATGACGTACGGTAGGCTTTGATTCAGACTGTTATGGTGTTATGGCTGTTACGGTGAGCTTCCCTAAATAAACATGATTCACAACTACCTGATTTTTTTACTTCTCAGAAGAGCTCCCCACACATAGCATTCTTATTCTTTTACGGGTGGAGCATCATTCCACATGGACAAGGAAAACTCTCTTTGGATGGAGATCCTATAATCCTCCATATAATCTCTCCTTCTCAGCCATAAATTTGAAAAACTCACCTTTTATGTCTTCATCTAAGTTGAAAATGTTGCAAAAGAGAAAAGCAACGGAAGACCTAATGAGTTAGTACTCCACAGGAGACCTCGCTCAGCATGGGCTGAGATCCATGGGTCAATACTCTATGTTTTGTTCAACAAACAAGACACGTTTCCACTGTATTACTATCCTTTTATTCTTGGCCTCATCTTCCCTGAAGAGTTAAATATTTTCTAGTTAGTCTACAATGAGAATAACAACCCTCATCATACTTTCTTTTTGAGGGTGGGAATGGAAGCGAAGTCGAATGAGCACAGAAACGACAGGGAACATGCCATTATATTTTAACCAGTGTGCAAAGAAGGCTCTTAAGTAATCAGCTATCTGGACCCTTCTCTTCAGAGAGTTTTGTTTTATAGCAAATCGCTGTGGGGATGAAGCTTTATAGCTTTGGAGTCCTTGTGGCCACCATCCTGTTCTGTGAGCAGCATGCCTTCGCATTTCAGAGGTAACCCGCTAGAATCCTAGATGGTGGGGGGTCGTTTCCGCCGCGTTTGCCCCTCACGGAATCCAATCAGTGCGTTGGACTGGGGAGCAGAACATTCAAGTCTGAAGGTCAGCTCTTTCTGAAACTTTCCATGTTGCCCTTCCAAATTGTAGATGTCAGTATAATAAGGCTCTCACTAGATCTAGGGTCTTTTTTTCTTTTCTGGCTCTAGTTTTATTACTGAGAAAATTCTGGATGACATGTATATTCAGTAGCTATGAAAATGAAAGAAATAGACTCTTGATTTTTTAAAATATGTAATTATTTACACCTTAACACTTCACATGATTTGTGTTTTTCTTGTCTTCACATGTACTATGCATTGACTATGGATAATTTACTTTTTTCTTGTACATAGAACATGGGAGGGAGAAGAGGATAAAGGTATCAGAGAGGAGGTTTGGGTTGTGCATGGGTGTTCAGCATGGAGTAGGAAAGGAAGAATAGTTGTGTTATAAAGAACACACACATGAACATATCTAGTTCTTATTTTGCTTGGTAGAGTGAATCCCTTAGGATGTTCTACTATAAACCACTTGACAGAACACAAACAAACTCATGCCCTAGCATATATAAAACATGGTGTAAATAGTTTTGAGGCTATATGTATTATTGTAATTCATTAGTCAACTTTTAGGCTTTTCAAAATTGATGTTGTTTCCTTTGGAATTATTTTTTTTTTCCTGCTGTTTTTTTCTATGATCCTTTTCTCCTCCAGTTGTCTCTGAGATGTATTCCTCTCCTCAGTGAATGGCAAAGAGGGAAGGGACATACCAGGGGCAGGGAAAATTCTGCCAAAGAAACTGAGTCATAAAGAGCCATAGGACAGCATTTAAGAAAACAGAGTTTGGGAATTTCCTGGCGGTCCAGTAGTTAGGACTCGGCACTTTCACTGCTGAGGGCCCGAGTTCAATCCCCCGTTGGGGAACTAAGATCCCACAAGCTGCACAGCGCGGGCACAAAAAAAAGTTTGACTTGTGAGTTGGAAGCTGTGTTTGCCCATCATTACTAAACTAAGAAGAGTTGGTTGATTCTTTTTTGTTGAATATAATCGCCAAGTATCAAGTAACAAATTTCATGACCAAATGATTGTTACTGAAATTGACACGGGAGACAAATTGCTAGGAGAATTGGTGACTTATGTCTCTATGTATTGTCAATAAATCAGATGGCTATGATTTCTAAGGTTCTTGCTAGTTCTAATATCCAATTACTTGGCAGTTGGCTTTAATTAAGGGTAAAGGAGAGGGAAGGAGAAAAACTGCTCTCAACATGTTCAACCTGGACACTGTAGGCAATGGCAGTGTCGTTGCCAGAGAGGGAAAGGGGAGGAAGTGAGTGATATTCAGCATCTGTGTTGTCCCAGGCACTGGGATAGGCACTTAGAAATGTTAACCTGTTAAGTGCCCACAATCCTCCAGTCTTTTTTACTGACACTTTACAGAGGAGGAAAATAAGCCTCAGGGAGAAGAACACCGGCTCCCAATCAAACAACAAATGTTGAGTTTGTATTCAACCCCATTTTCACCTCATTTCTACTCTTTTCACTGCACAGCATTGCCTCTAAAAATTATAGAAATTAGGAAGAGAGACAATTTGAAGGGAGGTCAGATTTAGTCACAGTGAATTGACAGAGACAGGCAGTCTGGAAGGCAGCCCGGAAGAGAGGCCGGGGCTGCAAGTCCGGTCTCAAGGTCCTCACTACGGCAGGGCTAAAGGTGGCCTCAGCGGCAGCCTGGCACAGCATCATAACAGCTGGCTGTGTCAGAGGTTAGCAGGCTCGCCTACAGACCACCATCTGCATCATATAGTAAACTAAACTCCTTGATAAGACAACCACTAGCAAGATATACCAAAGCTTGACCATGTTGCTGCAAAACGAATAAGCTTATAACAGTTCAGTGGAACTACACGTTAGGCAAATAAAGGAAATACACAGAAAGAAAATAGTAAGAAGTGAATGAGAAAAATTCCCTCACGCATGGCTCTTCTTACTATTTTTTGCTTCAGCATATGCTTTGAAGTCTGATTGATACCTATGCTTGAAGAGAGGGGTGAGATTATGACTATATTTTAATCAAATAATATCATGTTGAAAATATTTAATACTTTGTACCTATCATAATGGTCCCCATGTACTGGGGAAGGGGAACTGCAGCTCTGTGGGCAGATGCATATCTGATTCCTGGGTCCCATTCCTCCACTAGAAATAAAATCGCAAACTCTCTTTCTGTGAGTAAAAAAATATATATATATATATACTTTTTTTACCAAATGTTTCTGAGCATTGCTTTTCCACGACTTGCCTATTACCAAAGTTAAAAGAAAACTCTAATTTTATTCAGGGCGACAGACTTTGATGAATTATTTCTGGGGGTAAAAAATATAACCCCTCCTAAAAAGAGCTAAGGGTCTGGCTTTTTTTTAAGCTGCTCTTTGTTATTGTTTTCTTGTCATGATCATTCTCCTAATAGCACTTTGTGTTCAGACAATCAATGGCGGATCTGCAGTTGCATTTTGATAAATCTCATCAGTAAAAGGTTCTGGAATGAAAACAAAAAAAGTTTTAAAGGCATAAATACCATATGTCAGAGAGAAAGACAGCCAAAAAAAAAAAAAGTCTCCATGTTCACTTGATTTTAAAGGCCAAACACTATAAAGGGTAGAAAAAATACTAGCAAGAATCTTGTAAACAGTCATTAATTGCATTGTGCTCTGATTACCTAAGTGTGGCCAGTCAGCTGAGGCTATTTATTTGGAAAGAAGATGAAATAGGATGAAAAGAAGGAAAAGGAGTTGGAGGAGAGTGGAGGAGGCTTTTGAATTATTAATAGACCACAGGAAGAGCTCCTTTTGTTGACTCCATATACTGTCTGCCACCTGGAGACCAGCTTGTTCTCTTTGACTTAGCTCCTACTGATATATTACTTTCATCTTAGAGAACAGGGCACTAGTGGCTTTAAAATGCTGTAATGCATAAAACAAAACTGCAGCCTTGGGCTATATTCCATTGTTCAGAGCCATCTCACCAGCTTTTTAAATTCAAAAATCATCTTTCAGAGCTATGGCGAGTGTGACTCATCCCTGTAAACCACAGCAGGGAACAGACCTTGAGGACCATCATCATATTCTTAGAGGGGAAGCAGCAGAGGAAATGTTGCCTAGGTATTAAAAGCTCAGGAGCTGGAGAGTTGAGTTGAAACCTCAGGTCTGCTACTTACGAGTCATGCAGTCTTGAACAATTTGAGCCCTCCTTGAGCCTCGTTTTACTTTTTGTGTAAAGTGACCTGTTATCTCACTGTGCTTGTATTTTTAACTTTATTTTTGGTGCAAGCCTTTTTTTTTCCTAAATGGTTATTAGTTACATCTGTAACTGTATCCCTTCAGAGTCATCATCAAAACACATCTTTACAAAACAGAAATAGATACAGATATAGAAAACAAACTTAAGGTGGGGGGGAAGCGGGGAGGGATAAATTGGGATTGACATATACACACTACTATATATAAAATAGATAACTAATAAGGACCTACTGTATAGCACAAGGAAGTCTACTCAATACTCTGTAATGACCTATATGGAAAAAGAATATAAAAAAGAATGGATATATATAACTGATTCACTTTGCTGTAAACCTGAAACTAACACAACATTGTAAATCAACTTTACTCCAATAAAAATTAAAACAAACAAAAAAAACCCACACCTTTATTTTTCATCTCCCATTGTCCCAATATATTCTATGTGTCAGAGTAATCTTTCCCCGCCCTTGCATGGAAAGTTAGAAAATTCTATGGCTTTTTAGCCCACTCTTAAGTAATTGGTAGTCCTTGGGTCATGTTGAAATGCAAACCTCAATTCAGAAACTAGAATGTCTACTCCAAGGCATTATTCAAATATCTCAATCTTTGTAGGAAAACAACTCCTCACCCCTCTCCACACACACACACACACACACCTGACTCCTTTTCTCATTAGTCCTTTTCTTGGGTTTTAAGTTCTTAGAGATTTCTGAGATTCCCTTGCTGGGAAATTCTGCAGACCAGGATAGAGGCAGCTGTTCCTAGGTAGCCACTTGTGACTCCATCTTTCATTCTAAGAATTTTGCCTTCACCTCCAGGTTCTTGCTGCTGTGAGCTCTCCACTCCTTTAGGTGGCGCTATTGGACGGCATCTGAGCCATAACGAATACATAACATGAAGTGCCTTTTCTTCTGATATTCATGGCTAATCTAGTCAACTGGAGGCCAGCCCATGCAGGTTTAGCTTTCTCAGAAGCAAGTCAGGCACCGGTGCTTGTGTCAGTTAAACTTGAGGGAACATGCTTAGACTCACCCCTCCCCCTCCTCCACTAGGCTGAGTTGAAGGAAGTAACATCCCCAAACTTCATCCCCTTGGGGAGAGTGGGGATTCAGAGAATCGCAACAATCTGATGCAAAGAAATACACTCACAAATTCTCCCCGTCTCCCCTCTGAACACTTTTCACATCCTCTCTCTGACTTAAGGGGGCACGGAGCCAGGAAACTGATTTGAAAAAATGGTAAGCCCTACATAAGGTGATCTTGTTACCGAATGAGATGTGAGCCCCCCCCTCTTGGGGCCCCGGCTGAACCGAAGCCCCCCTGGCTGGGTCAGGGAGCTCTTTCCGGCTCAGGTTTGTGCTGCCAATGATGAAACTGTTTGGTGCAAGCAAGACAGGCTTTTACTCAATGGCCAGAGAATGGAGAAGGGGAGCTCGAGCTCTAAAGACACCTTCTCCCAGAAGCGAGGGCAGTAAGGGAACTTTAAGGGTTAGGAGGCAGAGAGGTCATCTGGGCTCGAGGAAGGGGGCGGAGACTTCCAGGGGCAGCCAGGCATGCGCAGTCTTCCATGCTCCTTTGCGCACGGCACAAACTGCTCGCAGAGTACAAATCCCCTCTTAGGGCGGAGATATAAGCATGGTGATGAAGCAAAGCGCATTCTCTGACACCTCCAGATTTCATCTACGTAGGTGTGTTCCTGTGGTCAAGTCAGAGCCGGTTCGGGGCGGTTGACCGTTGTGTATCTCTCAAAGTACAGCTGCAAAACATCTCTGCCGAACACCAGGTACTTTTGAAACAAACACAGAGATAAATCAAGTTCAGGAAAGCGGTGACCTTTAGCCTATTTTGCCCTCTATCTAGGATCTCGCTGGTTCAGTCTGGTTTTGTTGTGGGCCTTTGCAGCATCCTGTTGATAAAACCCAACTAGCCTGTGTGGTTAAAACCAGTTTCTATGCCTGGGTTTCATAGCCTCTGACTGACCCCCATCTCATTATTTGATTATGTTGTGTTGGCACTTTTGTCAAACTTGAGATAGGAAGAGTCCAGCTCACCACAGTTTGAACTTGGACATATTAATATATTTTATGGTAAATTTATATCCCCATGATTTTACTCCTCCACATTTCCTAATTTATTTTTTATATTTCCTTAATTTTTTTTCTCCTTAAGAAAGAGACCCATTTAGATAACACATTTTTTACCTTTAATTTTCTTTCCCCTTCTGTTGACTAACTTTGTTACTTTCTTATCTTCTAATACATATGAAAAATGCCCAAGCATCTTATCTTCTAGTCAACACAAAATTTCCTTTATGCGAAATTGAAATTCAGCCTCTATTTTTTTTTAACTTTTTATTTTATATTGGAGTATAATTGATTAGCAATACTGTGTTAGTTTCAGGTGTACAGCAAAGTGATTCAGTTATACATATACACACATCTATTCTTTTTCAAATTCTTTTCCCATTTAGGTTGGTACATAATACTGAGCAGAGCTCCCTGTGCTATGCAGCAGGTCCTTGTTGATTATCCTTCTTTTTTTAAATAGATCTTTATTGGAGTATAATTGCTTCACAATACCGTGTTAGTTTCTGTTGCACAACAAAGCGAATCAGCCATGTGCATACACATGTCCCCATATCCCCTCCCTCTTGAGCCTCCCTCCCATCCTCCCTATCCCACCCCTCTAGGTCCTCGCAAAGTACCGAGCCCATCTCCCTGTGCTGTGCTGCTGCTTCCCACCAGCCAACTATTTTACATTCGGTAGTGTATATATGTCGATACTACTCTCATCGCGCGCCAGCTTTGCCCTCCCACCCCATGTCATCAAGTCCATTCTCTATGCCTACCTCTATGCCCTGCCACTAGGTTTATCAGTACCATTTTTTTTTTTTTAGATTCCATATATATGCGTTAGCATGTGGTATTTGTTTTTCTCTTTCTGACTTACTTCCCTCTGTATGACAGACTCTAGGTCCATCCGCCTCACTACAAATAACTCAATTTCGTTTCTTTTTATGGCTGAGTAATATTCCACTGTATATATGTGCCACATCTTCTTTATCAGTTCATCTGTTGATGGACACTTAGGTTGCTTCCATGTCCTGGCTATTGTAAATAGTGCTGCAATGAACATTGTGGTGCATGTCTCTTTTTGAATTATGGTTTTCTCAGGGTATATGCCCAGTAGTGGGATTGCTGGGTCATATGGTAGTTCTATTTTTAGGTTTTTAAGGAACCTCCGTACTGTTTTCCATCGTGGTTGTATCAATTTACATTCCCACCAACAGTGCAGGAGGGTTCCCTTTTCACCACACCCTTTCCAGCATTTATTGTTTCTAGCTTTTTTGATAATGGCCATTCTGACTGGTGTAGGTGATACCTCATTGTAGTTTTGATTTACATTTCTGTAATAATTAGTGATGTTGAGCATCTTTTCATGTGCCTCTTGGCCATCTGTATGTCTTCCTTGCTGAAATGTCTATTTAGGTCTTCTACCCATTTTTTAACTGGGTTGTTTGTTTATTTGATATTGAGCTCCATGAGCTGTTTGTATATTTTGGAGATTAATCCTTTGCCTGTTGTTTCATTTGCAAATACTTTCTCCCATTCTGAGGGCTGTCTTTTTGTTTTGTTTCCTTTGCTGTACAAAAGGTTTTAGATTTAATTAAGTCCCAGTTGTTTATTTTTGCTTTTATTTCTGTTACTCTAGGAGGTGGGTCAAAAAAGATCTTGCTGCCGTTTATGTCAAAGAGTGTTATTCCTATGTTTTCCTCTAAAGTTTTATACTGTCTGGTCTTACATTTAAGGCTTTATTTAATCCCTTTGGAGTTTACTTTTGTGTATGGTGTTAGGTAGTGTTCTAATTTCATTCTTTTACAGTTTTCCCAGCACCACTTGTTGAAGAGGCTGTCTTTTCTCCATTGTATGTTCTTGCCTCCTTTGTGGCTGTGGCTAGGACTTCCAAAACTATGTTGAACAAGAGAGGTGACAGTGGACATCCTTGTCTTGTTCCTGATCCTAGTGGAAATGCTTTCAGTTTTTCACCATTGAGTATGATGCTTGCTGTGGGTTTGACATATATGGCCTTATTATGTTGAGGGAGGTTCCCTCTATGCCCATTTTCTGGAGAGTTTTTATCATAAGTGGGTGTTGAGTTTTCTCAAAAGCTTTTTCTGCATCTATTGAGATGATCATATGGTTTTTACTCCTTAATTTGTTAGTGTGCATTGATTTGCGTATATTGAAGAATCCTTGCATATCTGGGATAAATCCCACTTGATCATGGTGTATAATCCTTTTAATGTGTTGTTGGATTCTGTTTGCTAGTACTTTGTTCAGGATTTTTGCGTCTCTGTTCATCAGTGATATTGGTCTATAATTTTCTTTTTTTGTGATATCTTTTTCTGGTTTTGGTATCAGGGTGATGGTGGCTTCATAGAATGAATTTTGGAGTGTTTCTCCCTCAGCAATTTTCTGGAAGAATTTGAGAGCGATTGGTGTTAGCTCTTCTCTAAATGTTTGATAGAATTTGCCTGTGAAGCCATCTGGTCCTGGACTTTTGTTTGTTGGAAAATTTTTAATTATGGTTTCAGTTTTGTTACTTATGTTAGGTCTGTTTATATTTTCTAATTCTTCCTGGTTCAGTCTTGGAAAATAGTACCTTTGCAAGAATTTGTCCATTTCTTCACGGTTGTCCATTTTATTGGCATATAGTTGTTTGTAGTAGTCTCTTATAATCCTTTGTATTTCTGCAGTGTCAGTTGTGATTTCTCATTTTTCATTTCTAATTTTATTGAGTTACATCCTCTCCCTTTTTTTCTTCATGAGTCTGGCTAAGGGTTTATCAATTTTGTTTATCTTCTCAAAGAAGCAGTTTTTAGTTTTATTGATCTTTGCTATTGTTTTCTTTGTTTCTATTTCATTTATGTCATTTATGTCTATCTTTCTGTGAATGTGGTTTTTGTTCCACAGGCTGCAGGATTGTAGTTCTTCTTGCTTCTGCTGTCTGCTCTCTCATGGATGAAGCTGTTTTCTCCTGCTTTTAACACTTATAAGTTTCCTTTTTCTTTCTAACTTATTTTTTTACAAAAATGGGATAATATTTCTTACAATTCTCCACTCACTTCTTGCTTCTTTCTCTTAATGCATCGCGTAAATCTCCCCCAAGTTAACTATTTTAACTAACTCTTTCTTTATAATGGGTACAAAACATTCTAGAATGTGGAGACATCACCAACATTCAACAATTCTGTTACTGATAAGCGCTCATGTGGTTCCCAGTTATTCTTACTGTGAATCATCTTGTGATACATATCCTTGGACATATGTCATTTATCACTAGTTGAATAGTTTACGCTTAACTGTACCAGTGATTGGCACCAAATCTCTGAATCTATTGTTTCTGGGAGCTCCTCCTTCTCTTTTTTGATAATCAAGTCTCCATAGGCTCATTTCCAGAGTTTAGAATCTTTTCATCAGGCTTTCCAAAATAAACCATCCTCCACCCTGGCATCAAAATTATTCTTGTAAATCACAAGTCAAATGATGTCACTTTCTAACTCCTAATTGCCTGCTAGATAAAGGCCAAATTTCTCAGCGTGCATTGGAAAACTTCTCTAGGGGAGAACTAACATAAGTTTCCAAACTCACTTCTGTTTGGCTACCATTCTTCTCTTGCCCTAAATACCTAAATCCTACACTTGGCAAAAATAAACAGCTTGCCGTTTCCCCAACAATGCCCTTTTGTCTCCTGCCAGTCTGCCATTACACTGCTTACTTACCCAGTTACCTCTTCCATGAAGCCTTTGCTCATAATGACAAGCAGAAATTATCATAAACTTTTGTGCTTCTGGAGTTCTCAGTACATGATTTTGTTTTATTTTTTAAATAAAATTTTATTTGAAATATTTTTAGATTTACAGAAAGGTTGCAAAGATATTACAGAGAGTTTCTCTATACCGTGCACCCAGTTTCACCTGCATTTTATATTATCATGGTATGTTTGTCAAAACTAAGAAACCAACATTGGTACACTACTCTTAACAAAACTGCAGGCTTTCTATAGATGACACCAGTTTTTCCACGATTCTGTTCCAAGACCCAATCCAGGATACAATGTTTCGTCATATTACAGATGTTCAATTTCTTGAGTGACATACATTGTCCAGTGTTTTATTTGTTTCAAGCAGGAGGGTAAACTTGGTCCCTGTTTCTCCATCTTGACTGGAAGCAAAATCTAAGGTTATTTTAAAATCTGTGGTGAGATCCTCTTTTCTTTCAACATTTTGTTTCCTTTTTACAATTTCCTAGAAGCCCCTCCCAATATAATTTATCTTATTTTCACTTTTTGTTTAAGATCAAAATCCTGTTTTATTTTTTCCCCCAGTGGCCAGGTTTTAACTGCTCTTCCTAGAACGTCCAGGCAAGTTCAAATTCTGCAGAATACTACTACAACATACGAGGTAAGTTCTCCCTCATTTATCTTCTTATTGTTTATATTTTATACAAGTATGGTGTGCCATGTTCTCTCCTATATGTCGTCTGACTTATATACAGCTGGTATAAACCCCTCTCCTTGTAGCCTTCTTCTCCTTCCCATAATCATATGATTTTACTGGTTCCCCAAATCAAACTTTCTTCATTTATGCTATTGGCTTTTCAGCAAATTACATGACAGTACCTAGGCATTGAAAGTGTGAACTTACTGGTTCATTCCTGGGTTTCAGCACCAAAGAATAAAAGGGGGGGGTACTTACAAAGATGCTACAGTAACAGAAATCCAATAGATCTTTGTTTAAAAAGCAATAATACTTAACCAAGGTGTAAGCATCAAAAACACAAAGGAAAATTTATTAAAATTTTCATGCCTGGGACTCAACTCCCCAGAAAATAGAAAACTGATACATTACAAAATATCCTGATAGAATATTGATGGCTCCATGGTTGTTGGGTTAGGGCTCTCTGAGAAGCAGAGGTCAAAACTATATTAGAGATGTGTGAGACTTGTTATGGGGGCTGCTTGTGAAGGATGAAGAGGAGGGAGCTGGAGGTGGCAGGGAGTACCCCCAGACCATCAAGCAGCTCTGACATGTGTGCAGAAAGGAGGGTTGTGTGTGGACAACCTCTAGACCACAGGGCAGTCCCAATGAAGGTTTGCCCGGACCATGATAAGTCCTTAAGCCAAAGACATCTGTAAGAGGAGACCGTAATCTAGCAGGAACGGGGCTGCAATAATACACCCGCAGTGCTCTGTCACTGGCTGGCTGCAGCCCTGGAGAAGCCGGGGGGAATCAAGAGGGACAACGGTGGGGAAGGTTAGTGAACTAAGCCCCTCCCAACAGAAGAGCTGCCCGGCACGTCCTCACAGCCACCACACTGTGGACAGAGGAAATACTGCCAGAGGAAGCATCTGAGATTCAGGACTTAGATCTTGTTCTGCCACTTCTTGGTGTGTGATTTTAGGCGACTTAGCTTCGAGCCTTAATTTCTTCATCTGAACAATGAAAATAATAACACCTGCTTGGTTTATGGCAAAATGTTGTTATAATGATCAAAGGCAATGAGTGTGAAAGTGCTTTAAAAAAGCTCAGTAAACTAGAAAAAAAAATGTAAATATTATGTATGGGAAGACATTTCCCAAAGGCAATTAGATTAAAGAAAAGGCATAATAGTATCAAGGATATGGAATTTTTATTAAAGAAAAGCAACATTTAATCAACTTTCTAGACAAACTTTCGTTTCTCTTTAAACATGTGACATACACATCCAGTTCTACACTTGGGCCATAAATATATTCATTCATGAATTCATTCATTAGTTCGTTGCCTCGCCAAATATTTATTGAGTACCTAGTAAGTTCCAGGCCCTCTTTAGCTACTGGGGTTACAGAAAAGAATAAAACTAGCCCCCTGTAAAATAAATGCTTACACTACCACATGTGTAAATGGGGACCAGTCACCAGGAATGTCTTTTTTACTTCCCTTATAAAAACCCTTTTATGGCTTTAGCTACAGACGAGAATGATGTGAAAAACTGTCTTTGTTTTTATCAATTTTCCTCCTTGAAACTGCAGATTGTCCTCTGGCAGCCAGTAACAGCTGAATTTATTACGAAGAGCAAAGAAGTCCATTTTTTTGTGAATGCGTCTGATGTAAGCAACGTGAAAGCCCGTTTAAATGAGAGCAGAATTCCGTTCAGGTAGAGGCATGATTCCATATTTACTGAGCAGCTATTCTAAGCACCTATGATGCATTTTACTAGTGGATGGTGTCATTGCTTCCTGGAAAAAGTATTTACATTAAACATGGCAACATGGAAATCTCTGGAACAGATTGGTGATGAAGCCCAAGGGGCTAGCTCTGTGACCCTGGACAAGTGGTTTACCTCTCATGACCTTGGTCCCTCATCTGCAAAGCACTGTGAGACTCAACGATCTGAGGAGCCTCTTACCGTTCCTCCCAGTTGCTTCCTTCTTATAGTTCCTCTACTCTGTGCCTGGACTCGGGGAGCAAAATTGTCCTTCACTTTAGTAGGCTTTGTGGTATCTCTTGAAAAAGCAGCTGCTGAAGGAGATTTTGCTTCCTTCACAAGGTCAGTGAACATTCTGGAATGTCTGGCCCTGAACTAAAATTTGCATTAGGTATGATTTCTGTTCAGAGTCCATGCCTTCTTCCTTTTGGAGTCTCCTGTCCACATCTCCTTTCTGTATCCATTGCCCAAGCACCAGTGTCCCTTTGCTGCCCTGACACTTCCTGAAGGCCATGCTCTCTTCTGTGTATCAATGGGCAACCTTTGGATAATACACTATGATTAGTATTAATAATATGTTATTGGTGTTTTCTGCCTTCCTGGAAAGGTGCTGAGCCTTTCTATACATTGTATCATTTAATCCTTATTTAATCCTGTGAGGTAAATACTATCCTCATTGTGTGTATGAAAAAATTTTCAAAGGAGTTTCTCAAGGTCAGCCAGCTGGAACGTGGCAGAGCTAGGAGTCATACTCAGACCTTTCTGATGTCAAAGGCTTGGCTTTTACCCCCTGACATAAGTAAAAGTAAAGAAAGCTTTATTAGAATGACAGCTAACTTTCAATTGTTCATCCCAGGTAACAGAATGGCTTCAGTCTGTCTTAATTAAGATGTTTGTGCCTAGTTAACTGTGTGATCCTTTGCAAGAGAAATTAAATGAGATCACTTTCCTGTACCTTCCCTGTTCCTCTGTTCTTATTTCTCTAGAGATTTGACCAACTTTGGCCATGCAGAACCTATACATGCATATATATACCTATACATGCATCTGGTGTAGGTCAGTGACTCACAGGGAAAAATAAAATGAGAAGGCTTTCTGCTTCTCCTCGGTCCTTAACTGAAAACAGAATAATACATTGTTCCTCTGGATTGAAGAACATTGTCCATTAACCTGTATGTTCACATAAAACACACTAATGAGTCACAGTCGAGAAATGTTCATAATGTTGGAGAAGGGGTGAGATTTTGGAGGCCCTGAAAACATACCCCATAGGAGCCAGTATCCCTCCAATGCCCATGAGGCTCTACCCAGAGGGCTTGTGTATTTCAGCTCATCATAATGTTAGCTGGCAGTGCTTTCACCTTGTGCTTGTTAGATTTCTTAGTGACTTTTCCCCCTTGCTCACCTGTTGTGCGTGCGATGGGCCATGCAGGAAAATCAGAGCCCTCTTTGGCAACCAGCTCATGCCCTGTTTCATAACTCAGGGTCTTGTTGGAAAATGTGGAAGATCTTATCCGGCAGCAGACTTCCAATGACACCATCAGCCCCCGGGCCTCCTCCTCCTACTATGAACAGTATCACTCACTAAATGAGGTAAGCTGTCACATTTCTCTGGAAAATTCCTATTTTCGTTTAACGAGCTTTGCCATTTCAGCCATGGGAAATTATTAGAGAATCAAAATTGGTGGAAGAGGGTGAAAAAAAAATCACAATGAGGTTGATTATACAGAAGTAATTCATCCTTTTGTAGATATCTTCCCTGGGAAGATTGCATCGTATTTTGGAAATTGCCTCTAAGCAGCCTGTTTGTCCATAGCTAAGAGTATCTCTGTTAGGAGTAACACTGCATTCTAAGGAACAACAGGAAATTAAAAATAGGGCCTTTTTATTGAAACTGCCACAAAAAAATTAACAGTCCAATTAATCATGTCTCCTTAGACCATTATCCTAATTGTACTCTTACTGAATAATCACCATATTATCTCACTGAATTAAAGGAATTTATTCACTTATATTTAGTACACAATAAAGTATTTAAGTGCATTTTATTCCTCTCAGAAAGAACCTATTTAAGTAATAATAGTAATAATAATAATGTTGATAATGCCTGTGTTTTAATATTTAAGAAATTGGGTTTTTTCCTATTAGTACTTATAGGTTCTGATTTTTCTAGAGGGAACCTAAGCAAGATATCAATGTTCAATTGGCCTCAGTAAGCTTTCACATCATACTCTAAGAGCCATTTCCCCATATTTGTTAGTTCAACCCCTTGGAGTACTTTCTTTTCAATATAATATACTCCAAGTAGTACAAATCCCTTGATACCTTCTATTCTTTCATAGGAGTATGCTGCTATATTCCTTAATACAAGTATTTTTATCCTCTTTGGCTAGGTGCCCAGAAACTGTTAAGAACCATATCCATATTTTTAAGACATCTAAGGCTTAAGTAATAAAGTTTTCTATTGAATCGTCAAAAGCATCTGTTCTTTTCCAGTTAGTTAAACCAGAACTCAGTGTGCTTCTAGAATTGATGTACCTGGCTGGTTGACGGGGATCTTAAAATTGCAACCCTCTCCTTTCTCTCTCCTACCTTGCCTCTGTCTATTCCACCTAGACCACCTCCCTCCAGCCTCCTACATCAGCCCTGCATCAGCAAACTTGGGGTCCAGAGTGGAGAGGCTGGGTAGGCACAATTTGCAAATGGAGAACCTAACTATGTCAATGCTGTGTTGGGTTTGGTGGGAAGAGTGGAATGCCTTATACAGAGGTATTTAAAAACATTTTTCTGGGAATTCCCTGGCAGTCCAGTGGTTAGGACTCTGTGCTTTCACTGCCGAGGAGCTAAGATCCTACAAGCTGCATGGTGTAGCCTAAATAAATCAATAAAGGATATGGACATTAAAAAATTTTTTTTCTGGTATATTTTAAATACTTTGTTCAAAGGGCTTATTTTTTTCTTACCCTCACCCCAGGAAAGAGTTGGAAAGACACGGCAGGAAAAAGTATTAGGTTGCCATACACTGTATTAGTCGGTCATAACAAAGTGACATATACGGAGTGGCTTAAACAACA
Source organism: Globicephala melas (assembly GCF_963455315.2). Lineage (NCBI taxonomy): Eukaryota > Metazoa > Chordata > Mammalia > Artiodactyla > Delphinidae > Globicephala > Globicephala melas. Next base: position 20,480,476 of record NC_083331.1, read on the forward strand.
GAATTTTACTCTCTCACAGTTCTGGAGGCTGGAAGTACAAGGTCAAGGTGTCAGCAGGGCTGATTTATTCTGAGGCCTCTCTCCTTGACCTGCAGGTGGCTACCTCCTTGCTGTGTCCTCACACGGCCATTTCTCTGTGTGTGCACATCCCTGGCGGCTCTCTGTCCATGCTAATCTCCACTGCTTATAAGAACACCAGTCAGGTTGGATTAGGGTCCATACCAACAGCCTCATTTCAACTTAATTACCTCTTTAAAGGCCCTATCTCCAAATGCAGTCACATTCTAAGGTACTGGAGGTTAAGGCTTCAACATATGAATTTGAGGGGGGACACAATTCATTTCATTACAATGATGTTCCAGAAAACAGTTTGGACCTCTCCTCGCTCCCACGCCCGATCCTTTCTAAGAGGTTTGTAGGAACCATGGCAATCTTGCTCCCCGGAAATTCTGCCAAGTCCTTTCTTCCCCTTCAACACTGATCTCTCCTTCAGTCCTCACCACATGTTCACTTGAGGGGCAAGAGGGGTTTCTTTTGTCATTGACTCTCACTAGGAAATTTTCAGTAATCCCCTGCAGGGGAGAAAAACAAATGACTGAAAAACATCACTTAGAACAAATGGCAAAAGAAGAGAGTTATTCAAAGGATGTGACCATCATTACCGCAGATTGTGAAATGAATAAAGTTTTCCGTAAAGCTGCCTTTATATAACACAGCCTCCCTGTTGGAGGAAATCTACTGAACCATCAATGCTGTAACACAAAATAGTTTGATGTAGTAGTTCTCTCAGGTGTATGCATGCCTTAGAGGAGTAACACAGTAAACAGAGGCCCAATGAGGAAATCCTGATAGTTAAATTTCCGGCACCTCAGACACTGACAGCACTGGTACTTGGCAGCAGGTAGGCCTTCCAGGAGCATCTGAACTCTCAGCACAAGGCAACCACTCCCACATACCACTCACCCTAGTTATGTTCCTCTAAGAGGATCCAAGGGCAAATGGTGCTCCCGTTCCCATCAGCTAGGATTGCTATTTGAAATTACCTCTAGAAAAATTCCCAGAGATAAGGCCATTGGGTTGGTCATTCCCACTGCAGAAGGTGTAAAAGTTTAAAAATCGCACCTGAGAAGTTAGTCTATATTAAACATGGCCAGGCTCCATCATTCAATGCCTGCTTTCAGGTGGGCACTAGCCTAAAATCAGACCCAGAAATTTTTATTTTTTCTTTCTGTTATAATCTTGACAGAATCACAGACCACTAGACTTCCACCCAGGAGAGAGGTCCAGAATCAAACTCCTTCCCTGGGTAGAAGAGAAATTTTTCTTCTCCAGACTGTTTTCCCCTTTGCCTCTCATCATTTCAGAGATTTTGTTGTGAGTCCACAGGTCTTCAGTAAGAAATAATGACACCTCGATTTATCCTGTTCAAAGGCAGCGCCCAGGACTTCCTTAGGTTACTCTTGAAAAGTGGATATTTAAAAAAAAATTCCATATAGAAATGAACTCTTGAATGGTAAAGAGGATTTCATGCACAGAGGCAGGGATTCAATGTAATGAGCCTTTAAAAATAACTTAAGGAGCGCTGCTTTGAAGATTATCTTTTCCTAATTTGTTGTAAGTTTCTTAGTACTTTTTCCCTAAACCTTGATGTTTTTCAAAACTTTAGTTTTATTGATTTTTCTAAACAGCAGAAGAAACACCCTACCCCAAGTGTTTTAGTCCCTCATTCTCTCCACATACAAGTGTTTTCGAGGGATTGCCCTTCCTCGAAGAAGTGGTCTGTTTCCTTTGTCAGGAAAATGCTTTGAACTTGCTCTGTGACTGCTGGTTTCTGCTCTGATAGATCTATTCTTGGATCGAAGTTATGACTGAGTTGTATCCTGATATGGTTGAAAAAATCCACATTGGATCCTCATATGAGAAGTACCCACTTTATGTTTTAAAGGTATGTTGTGGGAAGAGTCGTTGACCTTTCAACTTTGGGGGATGTGTTAATTCTCCAGCAGTGCTTGTTATTACTTGGATTTTTTTCTTTGAGTTCTGGAAATATGTGTGTTATAAGTGTTCCTCAACTTTATTATCCAGCTATTTAGGGATTGGTTATTACCTTTAAATTTTTTTCCTTTACTAATGTAGTGTTGGTCTAACAGTATCAACTCTGTGACATAGATAAGCCATTTAACCTTCCTGGGCTTTAATGCCTACCTTCATAAAATGAGGGGAGTGGTCTAGATTAAATTTCAATCCTGTTTTATTAACACCACCACCTCTGACTAACTGACTTAGGCAAAAAAAAAAAAAAAGAGTAGGGGAATCTGTGATTGAACAGATATTGACATTGATACAGTTTTTAGAAACAAAGAAAGAGTTGAACAGCGAAACTTAGGAAGGGATAGGAACCAGGGCAATGCTGGGATTTGGGGCAGCAGGGCTGATATGATAGCTTTTGCCTCAGTCACCACCTGTCTGGTTCTTTATTTTCAGTTGAATAAATTGGCCTTAGTAAAGTCAATGAATGTGGCCACAGGATGAATGTTGGGAGCCGTGAAACTAAACTAATTCCTGCCTGTTAAGTTCTAATTCTGCAGTTCTGTTTTTTTAACCACTCTTTCCCCGGAAGAAAAAAAAATAAAAATAAATGAAAAAGAAGCTCTGGAAAACAATTTAATCATTGGAAAAATACATCCGATTTAGGAGCATTTAATTTATACATAGTTTCCCAACATTATCTAAATTGTGATAGGTGGGCCTCTTCGATCATCCAAAGATAAGATTTTGACTCAGGATTTCTGGGTTTTCATCTGTTCTGACAAGAACTTGCAGTGCACACTCAAGGCAGACATAGGAAAATTGGGTCCTCTTGACAGCCGAGTTGGTCAACCAGACTGGATCCATGTAATCATGGCCTACCCACTCACGACATTTACTTTCAGCCGTGTTGTGTGTACTCTTTGGAACTTGTGTTTCTGGGACCTAATGTACATGTTGGAGAACCATGCTTTCTGCATGCATTACTCCCAATCGTACTCAACCAAGGATGTGCACATCATGTGAGTCTCTGGGATTCCTCCATCTTCCCAGCGTCAGGACCGGCACCAAGAGACTTTGCTCAGCACAGTAAAACAGAAGGTCGAGTAAGGCAACTAGTGCAGACAACTCAGGATTTCTTTTACACTGAGTGGATTAAATCAGCTGGGTAGTTCTCCTCTTTGTACAATTTGACCCTTTGTGGCCAAAGCCATCTGACTTTCTCACTTGCCTTCTTATTGGATATCACGAGCTCCGGGTTGGTTAAGAAGAACCTCCCTGAGTGGCATAGATGGCAGTTTAAAAATCGAACTCTCTCTTTTTCTTGTTTTGGAATTCCAACTCCACATATTTGTTTGAGTTTGCAACACTCTTCCCCCTTCCCTCCATACTCTAACATGTGTGTCTAACTAATGTTTAAAAGCAAATGAATTATGATTCATTTTGCTTGGAGGCGTTTTTGAGAATTCTTCTGAAGACATCAAAGCCTATCATGGAGGAAAGGTGGGGAGTTCTTATTCCAGGAAGCTGGCAGCTCCACTAGTCCCCCAGATGGTAAATCAGAATGAGGGCCCTGTCCCCAGATCTGTTGGTAATAAATTGGCGTGAAGCTAGATGTGTGCTTATTTTGGGGTGACATAGGGAAATAATCTACACATTAAGGGTGTGCACCCGGGGAAAATGGTGAGGGAATCCAAGTTTATCTTGGACCACTGGCTTTCCTCTCCCAAGCCTTTCTCTGTCCCACCCCTCCCACAGAAAGCTGTGTACCCAACACATAACCACTTAATTCTAACTAGAGTGTGAAGGTATGGCCTGAAACACTAGTTCTCTGCTGTCTACTTCTACACCCACCTCATGCAGCTCTGGTATCGCAGGGGGATTGTGAGGGAATAAAAAGAGCTTTACACAAGACTAAATCAACTATACTTCAATAAAAAAAATGTAAACATTAAAAAAAATAAAAGTTAAAGAAAAAAGAGTTTTAAATCGAGTCCTGGCTTCAGACCTCAGTCCCAACCCTCATCAGCTATGTGACCTTAGCTACTATCCTTTAATTACACCAGCTTTTAATTTCCCTTGAGAATTCTCAAAGGCATGCAGAGAATAATGCGCATTTCATAGATTTGCTAAAAGGATTAAGTAGAAGCACTATATATATGGAAGTTATTATCCTGAAGCGTCTTATTACTGTTTTTTTATTTCCTCTGTGCAGGTTTCTAGGAAAGAACAAAGGGCCAAAAATGCCATGTGGATTGACTGTGGAATCCATGCCAGAGAGTGGATCTCCCCTGCTTTCTGCTTGTGGTTCATAGCCTCTGTAAGTATTCACATTCTCTTAAGCCAGAGTTTCCCAATATGTGGCCTAAAACCACTTGCATCAGAATCAACTGGCCTGTTTTTTAGATGCATTTTCCCAGGTCACATCCTAGAATTCGTGACTTAAAATGTCTGGAGGTGAGACTCGGGTATCTACAATCTTCACAATCTTCTCAGGTGACTTTTATGCATATTAAGTTTGAGAACCAAGACTTTAAGCATTTAAATTACACTAAAGATTGTCTGTCTTATCCTTTCTACATTTCTGGCTGGTGCTGAACACTGGAACATAATTAAGAAATAGTATGCCATTGTGGTATGTTCCCTAAGTAAGAGAAAGAACTGAAGCAATTATCGGAATTGAGTCCCAATGAATTTTTTTCTTTTGATTTGACTCATGCAGATACCTTTTGCCATATTCTGCCCTTAGAAATTGAACATAAAGCAACATTACAGAGCAGATCGTATTATCCCATATATCATAGTAGGGAATTTTGTCCCCAAAGAAGGCCTCGGCATCAAAAACTCCATATATGAGACAAAGAGTACACCATAAAAGTAAAAATTATAATGACTGTAAACCTCTATAATAAATGAAAACCGTTCAGAAAATTTTTGCAAATCATATATATGATCAGGGACTCATATCCAAAATATATAAATAACTTTTACAAATAAACAGTAAGAAGACAAATAAAAGACAATTTTGAATGGGCAAAATATCTGAAAGGACAATTCTCCAAAGAAGATATACAAATAGCCAATAAGCATTATGAAAAGATGCTCAACATCATTAGTCATTAGGGAAATATGAATCAAAACCACAATGAGATACCACTTCATACCCACCAGGATGGCTAAAATTTTTAAAAGACAGATAATAGCAAATATTGGTAAGAGTGTGGAAAAATTGGAACTCTCATCCACTGCTGTTGGGATCACAAAATGGTGCAGACACTTTAGAAAATAGTTTGGCAGTTCCTCAAAAGTTTAAGCATAGAGTTACCATTTGACCCTGCAATTCCACTCCTAGGTGTATAGCCAAGAGACTTGAACACGTATGTTTACAAATGTTCAAAGCAACATTATTCATAAGTCAAAAAGTGGAAACAATCCAAACGTCCATCAACTTATGAGTGGATAAATGGAATACAATGGAATACCATTCAGCAATGAAAAGGAATGAAGTACTGATTCATGCTACAACATGGATGAATCTTGAAAACATTATGCTAAGTGATAGAAGCCAGACACAAAAGGCCATATATTTTATTATTCCACTTACATGAAATGTCCAGAATGGGCATATCCACAGAGACAGAAAGTTAATTAGTGGTTGCCAGGCTGGGGGAAGAGGAGAAAGGAGAAGCGGGGTAATTCCTAATGGCTAAGGGGTTTTTGGTTTTTGGTGTTGGTGGGCGGGATGATAAAAATATTCTACAGATAGTGGTGATGGTTGCATAACTCTGTGGTATAAAATCCAGTGAATTGTGCACTTAAAAATGGTGAATTTTCTGGCATGTGAATTATATCTCAATAAAGCTGTTAAAAGCTAAGCACCCCTTCCTCTGGGATTTCAGCTGCAACCACACATGAAGGTAGGGCTTGACACACAGAGTATAGGCTATATTTCAGCCCTCACTCACCCATTCTGTTCGGAGCCCTGCTTATGAGACAAGAAATTCTCAGACTAACGTTGATCATCTCTCAGAGACTAACTTTTTGCTGAAAGACTCCCATCCAACCATAAAGAGAGTGAAAAGGACAAAAAAAACCAACCATAGCACATCTATTAAAATTTCAGCAAACATTGTAGAAATAAAAATGATAAATGCTTTATTATTTGAAAGAAAATAAGATCTCCTAATGTTTTTTTTCTGATAATGAATGCCACGTTATTACTGAAAAATGACTCTAACGTAAATTTACAAATTTGTAGCATAAAAATGTATTTAACTAGTCGCTCAACTATTTAAAAGATTGCCTCTTTCATTCTATAAAATTACTTCCTTTTCATTAAGTTTTTGTTTCTGACCTATAGTAGATTAAAAAGTAACTTGTAACTTTTGCTTTCCTTTCTCCCATATTTACTAAGGGGTTATCTATGGCAAATAATTTAAATTTGACTATTATGGTTGTTCTAGGAAAATATGGATATAATATTTTAAATATTTAAAGAAAAGATGGTAAAGTTTTAGCTATAGCAAAGGTAAGATTTAAAAGACATTTTTCTTGGATATTAGGCCTTTATTGGTCATATCATTTGCAAATATTTTCTCACATTCAGTAGGTTGTCTTCTAGTTTTGTCGATGGTTTCCTTTTTTTCTTTTTTTTTTTGTGAACCACTATATTGTACACCTGTAACTTATATAAAATTGTACAGCACCTATACTTCAATTTTTAAAAAAGACATTTTCTTTTTATCAACAATGAAAAAATACTTAACAAAGTCTTTGAGTAAAGTTTAAATCAACAACTAATTGTGAACTAATCCACAAATTAAAATGTAACAATGTTGCCACAAATGAAGAACTTATACCAAAGCTTGGTCCTAGATGAAATGATCTAACTGGCTGAAATTTGTCTTTGTGCTTCTGCTACGTCTGTATTTGGTCATTTTGGAGTGAACTTCTCAGTCGTTGGAATGTGGATGTCCTTGGATCATGTTAAAATATGTGACCCTAAGCTGGGTATGACTCTAAAGCACAGAAGAGCAGTGTCAGATGATATCTGTTACGAAACTCATAGCCAGTACCTAGGAAAAGCTACCACTGGCTTTAAAGCCAAATGATCTGATGCTTGGGAAACGAACTCGATTCTAGCAGAAATTTAGCTCACAACTTATAAGGACAATGCAGAAAATATTATCTAGACATGTGTGGGAATAAGACAAGGTTAGTCTAAGCTTTGATTGAGATGGCTTATTGTGAAAAGAGTGGAAATATAGGTTTTTGTTTCCTTAAATCTTTGTAGTGGGCTTTAGGCTTTAATAAAGAATTCTTTTTGTTTCTTGAAGGAAGTTTTAGAAAATAGATGGTTGAATTTTCTGCCTCCATAAATAGGAAGACCAATTGTCCCATGTCCAGGGCATTTACCACCACTTGGCAACATAGTACCCTAAGTTCAGACTTTTCAAGGAATTAATACTCTTCCTGAAAGTTGAATCTGCAAATCTAAACATCTGAAAATTTTTTTTAATAAAAAAATAGACTAAGTTTAGTGGATATTAACTAGATGGATATTAACTAGACTTATTGTGGTGACCACTTCACTATATAGACAAATTTTGAATCATTATATTATACACCTTAAATTAATACAGTTGACCCTTGAACAATGCAGGGGTGAGGGGTGCCAACCCTCCCTACACTTGAAAATCCATGTATAACTTTACAGTCAGCCCTCCATATCCACAGTTCTGCATCTGTGAATTCAATGAGCTGCAGATCATGTAGTACTATAAAAATCTGAAAAAAATCTGCATACAAGTGGACCCACACAGTTCAAACCTGTGTTGCTCAAGGATTATATGTCAATTATATCTCAGTTAAAGAAGAAGACACAGACTAAGTTTAGAAGGACATAAAAGATATATCATCAAATATACTTGGTTTAATTTGTAGGTAATTCGTTCCCATGGGCAAGAAAATCTGCCTACCAGTCTTCTGAGGCACATGGATTTCTATGTTATGCCGGTGGTTAACGTGGATGGTTATGACTACACGTGGAAAAAGGTAGGTGAAGGTAAAGAAAACAAAACAGGGAATACAGGATACATAGGCTGAATTATTTATAGAATCCTGGACCCTGGTATAATGGTTTTATTATGAAAAAAAATTTTTAATTCATTATGGAAAAGTTCAAACATATATGAGTGGGAATAATTGTATGGTAAACTCCTATGTACCCATCACACAGCCAATCAACTCATAGCCAATCTTTTTTTTTTTTAGCCAATCTTTTTTCATCTATATCCCCAACTCCCTTCTATCTTACCCATATTATTTTGAAGCAAATCTCAGATACCATATCATTTCATCAATAAATATTTCAGTATGCCTCTCTAAAAGAGGTCTTAAAAAAATAACTGTACAATTATACCTAAAAATGAACAATAATTATTTACTAGCATAAGATTTCCAAGCAGTGTTTAAATTTCCAATTGTATCATAACTTTTTAAAAAGTTTATTTCTTTGGTTCAGGATCCAAATAGGCTAATGTATTGTGATTGGTTTATAGCTTTTATTTTTATTTTGATCTGTAGATTCTCTCTCCATCTCTCTTTTTCTCTATTTCCTTGCATTTTTTTCATTGAAGGAAAGAGCTTCCTGTTGTCTGGATTTGCTAATTGCTTTTCCATGTTCCTTTGTCCTCTGTATTTTCCGAAACCTTATATTTGGATTCTAGAAGCTTTATAAGATTCAGGTTTGACGTTTTTGGCAAGACTACTTCATTGTGATAGTGTGGTCTCCCAACAGGAGGTGCACAATGTCTGGCTGTATCTCTTTTTGTGATGTTAGCTACCTTGATACGCAGTACCTACATCCGTTCATTCTTACTAGGAATCGTTTGAATGGTATTTTGATTGTAAAATCATGAGTTGCAAGAATTAGAACAGCATTCTAACCGAATGTGCATTGTAGCAGAATTGCATTCTAACCAATATGCGAATTTAATCCTAGTACCCTTTAACTCAATCATGAACATAAGTATGAATATCATGGTCCGTCTCATCTATACTGGAAACCATTACTATTTCTAATCCATCAACCTCATGATTCATGTAAAATTACTCAAGCAATATGAAGTACAGTCCTTTCTAATTTAATGAGGGGCACATAAAAACATAGTTGAACATATATGAAAAACCTTCTTGAATAGCACATACAAACACTAAGGGGAATAAGAATAATTGCAGTGATTAGATACATAAGGAATTATACAGGAATTTTTTTATGTAGAGGGTAATTTAAGCAGAAGAGATAGGAATAGTGAAGGAGATTGATGAAAAAGTCATCTCAGGAAAGACAAATACTGTGAGTAAAAGTTTGTCCATAGGAGTGAGCAAACCCTGAACTAAGTAAGTGAGAAATACCTAGTATAGTACCTAACACAAAATTGGTGTTCAGTAAATGGTCACATTTGTAGGTTGCTGTTACAATAAATTTATGCCTTCGCTGGAATCACAGTGGAATTCAGCCACCTTTTAGATATTCTTACTCCCCAACTGTCCTTTGTATCTTAACTCTGCCAATTAGTCCCTGAAGTGTGAGAACTTGATTTCCTCAGAACAACTGTTGCTACCAGAATCACAGGTCTGGGGTTGGAAGCAGACTGGGAGGCTTGGCGAAAGTGTTGGTGGAATAGGGAAAAGTGTGCCATGTCATCCCAACCCAGAACTTAAACAAAGTCTGTGCAACTGTTTACATGATCAAATTCCCAGATTACCCAAAGAACCCAATGGAGTATTTGCATTACGTTTAAAAACCAGAGTTGAATCAGTACAATCAAAGGAGCCATCAGGCTAGAGGTGTCTGCACAGCTCTGCCTCCTAAAGGTTTTTTTTTTTTTTTTTTTTTTTGCGGTACACGGGCCTCTCACCACTGTGGCCTCTCGCGCTGCAGAGCACAGGCTCTGGATGCGCAGGCCCAGCGGCTACGGCTCACGGGCCCAGCCGCTCCGCGGCACGTGGGATCCTCCCGGACCAGGGCACGAACCCGCGTCCCCTGCATCGGCAGGTGGACTCTCAACCACTGCACCACCAGGGAAGCCCCTCCTATAGGTTTTAAGTGAGTGTTGAATTCAATCTAAAGAGAGCATTGAAACTCATGACTCAACAATTTTGTATTATAATCATCAAGCTTGCTAAAAGACTTGATCTTAATTATTCCCACCACAAAAAAGAGATGATAATTTATGTGACATGATAGAGGTGCTATCCCCCAAATGGCAATCATATTACAATATGTAAATGTATCAAATCAACATGTTGAACACCTTAAATTTGTGCAATGTTATATGTCAAATACATTTCAATTAAAAAAATGACTCATAGTTTTAATTTGAGTTGAAACACCAAGTTATTTTACTTTTCACAGAAGGAACTTAAAATGACAATGCATAAAATTAAAGGAAACAAGGCCAAATAAGAAGGCCAGTAAGCAGCCTAGCAAAACCAAATGAAATGGTTTTTTTGTATAGGTCAAAGCTCATGAAATATCACCATTTCAGTTGATTCAAGTTTGAGTGAATCCAGCTGAGACCTGGATAGAACAGGGGCTATGCAAGAAGTACTGTGAAGACAGTGACAGGATAAAGAGATGAGTTGAAGGAGAGAAACACAACACTGTCCACTTAGGCTTTAAAAGTCGTGTCTTTCCTGAACTGCAAACATGGCTGCCCTGGTTACCTGTGTTTTGTTTATTTAGAATCGAATGTGGAGAAAGAACCGTTCTTTTCATGAAAACAATTCTTGCATCGGAACAGACCTGAACAGGAACTTTGCCTCCAAACACTGGTGTGGTAGGTTGTTTGCTTTATTTCTAACAAATGTCTCTTCATTTAAAAGGTGGTATTCCTAAAAGCTCATTAATTCAAACTGATTAGAGGGGAGGCCTATCTGAATCAGAAGATAATTTAGATAAGAAACTTTTTGGTTAAACGTAGTGCTATGAAGTTTGACTCAGATCAGCAAAACACCCTTACCCTGTTCCTCCCTGCCATGTCCATACCTTTAAAAGAAGGAAGTTGGATTAGTTCTTTAAGTTCCCTTCTAGCTTCAAAATTCTAAAATTCTATTTCTCTGAAATCATAAGGAAGTGACCACTAAATTTCCTACTTTCATCAACAAATAACATTCATTATGAGGATATCAAAGGCTAGGGTTGGGTGGGTGCCTCTTATTTTCAATTGCTTTGGAAAATATTGACTTCTATAGTGCTGCAAAACATTTTGTGGGGTTTTTTTCCCTTTGGCTTGTGGGATCTTAGTTCCCCAACCAGGGATTGAACCCATGCCCCCTGCAGTGGAAGTGTGGAGTCCTAACCAATGGACCATCCTGGAATTCCCAGAACATTTTGTTTTGTATTCACTATTCACTTTCTTAAGTTCTTTCTTTCATGAATATCGTAAAGAGAAACTTGTGTCCAGCACTGTGGGAGCTCCTTGTTCCTTGATTCCAATGAGTTAAGACACTCAGTGAACACTGATTTAGGCATTTGGGGATATTGTCTGCTCTCAGGGAGGTAGGTGTTAGTTCACCACCCCCTCACTATGTTTCATAGTTACTACATTTAAGAAACAACTACAAAGCAACACTAAACTTAACGACTGAGCTGGAATCACCCATATTTTTGGAGGTGGGAGCATGTGACAACAAGGGAGCACAGCTATTGAAACCACAGAAACATCCTCTTCCTCCCATTCCTTTACTCTACACAGTCCTAGGTACATGATCTTCTGTATTTCCTTTTAAAAAAAGAAGTGAAAATTCATGATTTTGAACATTTCATCATTATCCCAAAGTAGATATGAAAACTTTTCGGTCGAGTACTTACCTTTTCTCTTCATTTCCTCCTTCCTCTAAGTCAGAAACCCCATGAGGGCAGTGACCACTATCCATTACCTAGTGCAGTACCTGACACACTGAGGGGTCTCTGAAAGCTATTCAAATGAACATGTGCATGAAATTAGTTGTTTTAAGAGAGCTACAGATAAAGTAAGTAAACAGCTGATCCTGCCTCAGGCTAAAGGGAATCACTTAGTGGTTTCTTCATAAGAGGCCGTTGTTAAGATTATTCAGTAAAAGTGCCCACTGTGCATTCTTTCATGTGTTTGTTGGCAATCTGTATATCTTCTTTGGAGATCATTAATCATTAGAGAAATGCAAATCAAAACTACAATGAGATATCATCTCACACCGGTCAGAATGGCCATCATCAAAAAAATCTAGAAACAATAAATGCTGGAGAGGGTGTGGAGAGAAGGGAACACTCCTGCACTGTTGATGGGAATGTAAATTGATACAGCCACTATAGAGAATAGCATGGAGTTTCCTTAAAAAACTAAAGATAGAACTACCATACGACCCAGCAATCCCACTACTGGGCATATACCCTGAGAAAACCATAATTCGAAAAGAGTCATGTACCAAAATGTTTATTGCAGCTCTATTTACAATAGCCAGGACATGGAAGCAACCTAAGTGTCCATCATCGGATGAATGGATAAAGAAGACGTGGCACATACATACAATGGAATATTACTCAGCCATAAAAGGAAACGAAATTGAGTTATTTGTAGTGAGGTGGATGGACCTAGAGTCTGTCATACAGAGTGAAGTAAGTCAGAAGGAGAAAAACAAATACAGTATGCTAACACATATATACGGAATCTAAGAAAAGAAAAAAAAAAGGTCATGAAGAACCTAGGGGTAAGACGGGAATAAAGACACAGACCTACTAGAGAATGGACTTGAGGATATGGGGAGGGGGAAGGGTAAGCTGTGACAAAGTGAGAGAGTGGCATGGACATATATACACTACCAAACGTAAAATAGATAGTGGGAAGCAGCCTCATAGCACAGGGAGATCAGCTCAGTGCTTTGTGACCACCTAGAGGGGTGGGATAGGGAGGGTGGGAGGGAGGGAGACGCAAGAGGGAAGAGATATGGGAACATATGTATACGTATAACTGATTCACTTTGTTATAAAGCAGAACCTAACACACCATTGTAAAGCAATTATACTCCAATAAAGATGTTTTAAAAAAAGTGCCCACTGAGGTGTAAAGACTGCCACAGCAGTGATAATTGGATAGGGAGCCAGAGAAACAGCAGCTAACATAAAAGACCTCTGAATAAATAGAGCTGACAGTTGCTAAGTGCTGAGTTTCATCCCCTGAGTTTCATTATCTACACATCGTGGATGAAGAAACCCAGACTTTAAAAGGTTAAGTCCCTTGCTCAAGAGCACAGAGCTAGGAAGTGGCAGAGCTGGGATATAAAGCCAGGCCGACTAACTCCAAGTTTGTTGAAATTCTTCTAAGTCTGACAATCACTCTTCAGTTATAAGTTCCCTTTTGGAACTTCTTTCATCCGCAAGCTCTTTTGCTGCTCTATTTTACTTAATGTTTTTCGTGGTAAAACTAGCATTACCTGGGCTTCCCTAGTGGCGCAGTGGTTGAGAGTCCGCCTGCCGATGCAGGGGACACGGGTTTGTGCCCCGGTCCGGGAGGATCCCACATGCCGTGGAGCAGCTGGGCCTGTAAGCCATGGCTGCTGAGCCTGCGCGCCCGGAGCCAGTGCTCCGCAACGGGAGAGGCCACAACAGTGAGAGGCCCGCGTACCGCAAAAAAAAAAAAAAAAAAAAGAGAAAGGCAGGCTCTGTAAGGATAATAAGGATCATGGAGTAGCCCATGGAACCCAAGGACTGGGATGCAGGCAGACCTCGGAAACAGACTAGAACTGGGCCTGAGGCACTATAGGGAGCTCAATGGCTCCTTTCTTTCCCCACCTCATCTCTGCAATGCACACTGGCCTTCTCTGTGTCCCAATCCATGTGACGATGATGATGATGGTAATGCTGATAAACAAGTTATTAAACACTCAGTATACGCCAGCACTGGGAAAAGCATTTTATAATTTATCCATTTAGTAGATAAGGAAATTGAGGTATACATAGGTTTAAAAAAATCAAGATTGCCTTGCCTCCTAGGGCATGCCCAGTAATTCTACTCTTTCTCAACCACTCTAGAAGATTGATTGAAATGCAAGTGAGTGATAAACAGCTTAAACGCCAAAATAGAAGACTAGAACTTTTTAAAATTACTGTTGAGTCTTAACAATTACAGTGCCTTACTGGCATTTTAAAAAAATAAAATTAAACAGAAATATATTTGAAAGGAAAACTTCCAACATGTTAAGAGTTGACAGTGCCAGATGCCCATCTTGTGCCACAAGTGTTTTGTAAAATGTAAAATTCCCATTGAGTGAAAAGAGTTTGTCTTGCTTGGTTGCTCTGGGAAGCCAGAGAGCATATGGGTATTCAGATTTCCTGCTGGGCCACAAAAGTTCTGTTGATAGTACATAGAATGGGGATTCCAAACAGTCCTTATAATGGAAGTCTAAAAGTAGTGTCCAACGTAAGGCCTCATCTTTCATTACCGCCATTCATTCCTATAAGGGACTAATTTAGATTACATCAACTTTTGACTTATTGGTTAAAAAAAATTACCCAAGCCATATAGCTATTAAATGGCAAAGACAAGATTGAAATCAAGTGATGGGGTTTTTAACAATATGTTACATAGCCTCTTAGTGTAAAGAATGGTTATCACCAATGGTGCCCAATTTGAGTCTCCTAAAATAAGAGCATTTACTTCACAGGTTTGCCGTAAAGATTAAATGAGATATCGCCTGTAAGGCTTAGCAGAGTTCCTGACAGATAGCTTGTGCTCTTTGGATGTCAGCTGGTGATGTTATTGCTGTTATCTTCTTTGTTTTCCAGAGAGTAGCTTGACTGAAACTAGAATCTGCATCTTGATTTCAAGTTATCAGTGGAGGGATTCCGAATGGCGAAAGACAAGTGAGGGACCCAAATCGGGGCTAATAAACGGTTTCCAGGAGGGAAGAATCTTTCTGGGTCAGAGGTGGCTCCCTGGGGCTCTACCGCTGTGAATTAGGTACAGAGGAGAGAAGTGATGGGAGTCAGGCTACCATCCGAAGTGATGTTTTGTATAATTTCTCAAAGGAATGAACGCATATTAGTCTAGCACCAAATATCGCCATTCCGTTTTACTTACTAAACCACGTTAGCAAGTTAGAAGTAGCACTGAAAGCAGACTTACATATTCTGAGTTCTCAAATGAGACTTTTATGAGCTGGATGAATTAGTGATTTTTAAGCTACACATATCAGAAAAAACAAACTTACAATGATGGAAGAAAATGGGGTTTATTTTTCTCTTGAAACCACAAGTTTGGAGGCAGAGCTGGCATTTCTGAGACTCTCTTAGCCACTTTCTCGGGGCTGCAAGATGGCTGCCCTCAGGCAGCAACTGTTGGATGGCTTGCTATGAGGGCATGTAAATATTTGAATTCAAAATAAACACAAACAACATTTAGGGGACATTAGAAATATGTTCTTTACAGAGCTCAAGTGAATCCATTTATCTAAAAATGTTACACCCTGTATATTAGGAGAATACATGGTCAGGGAGATCACAAATTACAATAGGTTGCATTATCTACTTATGATTCCACTCCATCAATTTCACTACAGAGGAAGGTGCCTCGAGTTTCTCGTGCTCGGAAACCTACTGTGGACTTTACCCTGAGTCGGAACCAGAAGTGAAGGCAGTGGCTGATTTCTTGAGAAGAAATATCAACCACATTAAAGCTTATGTCAGCATGCATTCGTACTCCCAGAAGATAGTGTTTCCGTATTCCTATAGCAGAAGCAAAAGCAAAGACCACGAGGAACTAGTAAGTGCTGCTTAATTTTCTCATTAGCATTTCAGAAGTAAAATAATACGTAGTTCAAGAATCAAAAACTGTGGGGGAAAACGTTCTGTAGAGGACAAAGGGGGATAGGTGCTTTATATCTTGATCTAACATTTCTGAGAGTCACCCTAGGTCAGGGTTCATTGAGAGATTGTAAAGGACTGAGCCTTATTTTGAGGACATGAACTTCCGTCTAGCAGAGGGGCTCTCTAGGAAGATGTCAGACTAGCTCTTGGAACCTCAGGAGGGAACCAGTCTACCTTGACCTAATCTACATATGAAGCCATATGAACAAGGACAGGGACAAGGCTTTCTGGAATTATTGGTCTGTTTGTAGGTGCTAGCTTTCTGCAACAGCCCGCCACATATCAAGTCTTAGCACAACACTTATCGATTTGATACTAGCATTGGGAATTGTTTATACACTGACCTTCCTAACTTGCAGGGGTTTGATCCTATTAAAAGTAACTCCAATTTCAGCATTGAGGCAAGACCTCCCTCCTTTTGTGGAATGCGGTGGATGATACAGTGAGTTCAAAGAGGACTCGCAGTTGGCTACCCCCCCATCACTTTTTGGTCCCAGATAGTCTATGCTGGGGTTAATGGCAAAGGATGCAAGGGTTCTTGATGGATTGTGGCTAGGTTTGGACAAATCCTCATCCCAGATGCTCTCTGGGATGGAAGGGCTATGGCAACACAATGGAAGTGCTATAGCAACAGTCCACTTCTTGCCCAAGGTCTGATCTTTATGTACTGGTTTGTTTCTTATTGACTTGTTTTGGTCTGGTTCTCTTAACGGAATAAACTGTAGCCACATTAGGGGCTAGCAATTCCTGATGACAAATATAAAGTTATTTGCAGTTGCTAAGAATAACTCATTTAGAACAGAAACATCCTTGATACTTATGATTCCTTTTTCCTCTCGAGGGAAAACGTTTAAGGAAAGCTCCTTTATTGGTGTTACCTTTGAAGAAGTGAGAGGATATTCATCGTGATCTGGAAGTAGACTTAGTGTGATTTTGAATTATTTTTGGATTACTATCATCACAAGTGTTTGTTGAGAGTTATTATGTGTAAAATACTGTGTTGATGGACATTGAAAGAAGCATCAGGTAGGACCCTGTCCTTTAAGAGAATATGAAATGGTTAGGGAGCTCAGCCATTAGCAATTGTTACAGATAGCTGTACTGTAAGGTATAGTAACTACTAAGTAAGTGACACAGATGGTACAACTCACTTCTGACTGGGATAACTAGGAGTGGCCTCATTAATTCATTCAGAAGGAAACAGATAAGTGAGGGGATAAAGTCCCTGTCCCAAGGGCTTATAATCTATTAAGGTGTGACATAATGTAAAGAAAAAGGAATGATAAAGTGCCAGTGAAGTGAAGGAACAGGCACAATTTCAGCCAGATGCTGAAAGATAGGATTTCTGTAAGTGGACCCGGAGGGGAAGACTTTCTAAGCTGAGGCCAAGGTTCTCCCCACAGGAAGTATGTTCAGGGGAATGTAGGGTCAAAAAAAGGAAGTTGATCCCTCAGAAAGTAGATGAGGTCAGCCTGTGAAGGAGAGGTCACCTAGTCTGAATGTCAGAATCAATTTACATTTTATTCTGTAGATCAGGGGGTTCCGTTAAAACTTTTGAGCAGAGGAATGGCACAACATCATATCCACTGATATTCATCAGGTCCTTCAAGGGAGGGACAGTGAATACCATGATGCTAGTGCCAATTTCAGAAAAGATCTGCATAAGCTAGAAACGAAAATAGTGGAACAGGGGACTTTGTTACTATCCTGCAGCACACCAGGGATATAAACTTTTTTATTTGATGAGTCTTTGGGAGGCATTAGACATTTTACACGAAAAGGAAATAGAGTTTGTGAGAAGAATGAGGAGGGATTCATACATTGCTGACATACGTGTATTGTTTAGAGAAGCTGGGTTTAAAGTTTGGTGACAATTTTGTCTAGTTGTTTGCCTTTGAAATATAGTTAGACTTTGTTTTACAGTATAATTTTGTTACATATACTTTGTTTTACAAAATAAATGAATTCCTAAAAAAGGCATATGAGAATTATTTTTTCTTCAACTTAAATAAAATTTCAATATATTGGAAGAGTCTGTGTCTAAAGCCACCCAGCTGTGATTTCCGTAAAGAGAAGAACATTTTTAAAAGTTAATTTATTCTTCTCAATTTATCTCTTGGATAAATGCAGATTTTTTCATATATACAATTCTCCCCACACCCCGGCTCTATTGAGATATAATTAATTGACTTGTAACATTGTGTAAGTACAAGGTGTACAATGTGACGATTTGATACACATATATATTGTGAAATGATTACCACAATAAAGTTAATGAACACGTTCGTCACCTCACATAATTAGTTTCTTCCTTTGTGGTGAGAACACTTAAAATCTACTCTCTTAGCAACTTTCAAGTATATAATACAGTATTGTTAACTATAGTCACCAGGCTGTATTTTAGATTCTCAGAACTTACTCGTCTTATAACTGGAAGTTTGTATCCTTTGACCAGCATCTCCACATTCTCCTCCCTCCACCACCCCCAGCCCCTGGCAACAACCATTCTGCTGTTTCTTCATATATACAGTTTGATTGAATAAATATATGATTGGGTTTTTGTGTTTTTTTTAAGAAACTTCTACCTGTCTTGTTTTAAAGCTGTACATTAACTGAAATTCCATATCTTATTGATTTCAGTCTCTAGTGGCCAGTGAAGCAGTCCGTGCTATTGAGAATACTAATAAAAATACCAGATATACACATGGCAGTGGTTCAGAAAGTTTATGTAAGTATTTCTTCTTAAGATCTTAGGGGACTGTGAGGTACTAAAGAAATTTGTGTTTGGTTTTTCTGTGTGGATTTAATTTTTCTAAGTGGAATCTTTAAACATGGTCCCATGTAAAACAATTGGATTATAACAGTTAGAATTGGAAGCATGATAGCTATGACAGTACTGAACAAGGCTATATTAATACATAAATATACTAAAAAGAAACCAAAATGATACTTAAGAAATTATGCTCAGTGCTATAGAGTAGGGATTATAGAATTGGTATCACACTAGTTGAGTGAAACAGAAAAAGTCATAAAGGGTCAAAAGAATGTTTAAGATGCCCAGGGCCACCATGTAAGGTTGTGCAGGTTGAACACTGTACAAATCTAGGAATACCATTTACATTAGATGCTTTTTTAGGGGCAACCTGTGTCCAAGAGTATAGCTCATGGCACACTACAGTTGAATGTCCTTTGTTTGTATCACACTGATGGAACATGTGTGTGGCAAGCTCTTAACAAATATTTTAAATTAATTTCTGCTGGGAGATATTTGTTGAGGGACTCCTTTGTATCCACAGTGGGATAACAGACAATTTTGCTCTTTTTGAAACTGGAAGGGGAGATGGGAGAAGAGAAACAGAAAATAAGCGTGTAACAAGGTATCAGCAAACTATAACCCATAGGCCAAATCCAGCCCACTGCTTGTTTTTGGATAGCCTGTAAGCTAAGAATGGTTTTTCCATTTCTTAAATGGTTGAAGAAAACCAAAAGAAGAATAAGATTTTGTGACATGCGAAAATTACGTAAAATTCAAATTTCAGTGTCCACAAATAAAGCTTTATTCAAACACAGCCACACTCATTCATTTGCATATTGTCTATATAGCTTTCAGGACAGTGGAGTTGAGTAGTTCTGACATAGACTATGTGGCCCTCAAAGCCTAAAATATTATCTGGTCCTTCACAGAAAAAGTTCGCCAATCTCCAATGTAAACAATTAAATAGTAAAATATAGTGTAATCCCACTGATAAGCGAACAACATAATATTAGCGTATAGGTTTGAAAATGACTGCCTGAGAGAGAGGCAGCTTAGCTCAGGTGGCCTGGAAAGGTCTTCCTCGGCAGGTGACACGTCTGGGAGACCTACCCAGTAAGTGGCTGCCAAACAAAGGTGTGGGAAAAAACCAGGGAGAGGAAATGGCATGTGAACAGGCTTTGAGATAATATGTGCCAAGTCCCAGAGTTTCCTTTAACAGGTATGATTTATAGGGGGATAAAAACACATTCGTATTAATAATCACATCCATATTATTTTCAGTAAATTACTTGAGCACCAAAGGTCTATTAGTAGAAAGTCCAGAATCTTCCTTTTCCTCCTCAATCATCCCAAATTATCTCAGGACAAACTGAGGCCAGATTGGTCCACGTGGTGTCTCTGTCTCTTGCTGTCACTGGTCTATCTCTGCCTTTGCCGACCCAGGTCCTTGCTCTGGGTCACAACTTCCGTTCATAATTCAGAGCTTTCTTGATTCCCATCCTCTCTCTCCTGTTGTTCCCCAAAGCATGACCATAGTGCCTCAGGGCTGGAGGCAATTCTAGAGCAACTTCTTGTTTTGACGAAATCATTCCATCTCCAGGCATGCATTCATTCAATACAAATCTGTGTGTGTGTGTGTGTGTGTGTGTGTGTCTGTGTGTGTGCATGCGTGCGCACGTGTACATAAGTATAAAAAAAATTCTGGAAGAATAAATGCCAAATATTAATAATAGCTATCAGAAATATTTGCTGAAAGAATAACAACTAATCCACTGTTGATGGATATTTTTCAATACTTCAGTATAAACAGTGCTTCAGTAAACACCTTTGTCATTAATTCAAGTATAGGTATTGGAAGGAGGAAAAATGATCACTTTGCATATTATATGAGTGTCTACCTGGAAAACACAAAAATAGAGTAACAAAGAGTTGAGTAAGGTGGCTGACTATGAACTAAATATAAACGAATCTATAACTTACTTATATACCAAACACAATCAGGAAGAAAGTAAAATGGAAAAAAGATCCTACTGCCCCCCCAATATACATGTATACACATGCAGACGTGTACATATAGATACATACATACATATATAGATTCATTGTTAAATGTATATATGTGCGCACACAAATCCATATGATCTCTATGAAAAACCTAGAAAACTTTACTGGTGTACATAAATGAAGACAAATAAAAGGAGAAACCCACTACGGTTTTGAGTGGAAAAGCAATACAAAAAAAAGTGCTAGTCATTCTAAATTAGTTTGTATATTTAATGCAGTCCCAATGAACACTTAAATGACTTTGAACTTCATTTGAAAGAATACATTTGGTAGAAGAGCTTGTAAAATTCTGAAAAATAAGATTAATAAGAGAGAATTTGCTCCAACCAAGTATTAAAACACATTATAAACCTGTCATAGTTGCAGGGGGTTTTTGTTTTAATTATACTAATTATAAAGACACAAAGAAGCAATTATGGATAAACAAGAAGGTTCAATGTAAAGGAACTGAGCCTGGAAGTGACATCATTAGAAGGGAATAGTGAGTACAGAAAGACACTCAGATATATAAGATCTAGTATCTCATAAAGAAGGCATTTCAAACAGTTAAGAATGTTAGACATTGTTCAATTAATAGAGTTGGAAAAACTGGTGAGTTACTTAGAAAAAAATTGTACTTAGATTACTAACATGTCTTTCTCCAAAATAAATTCCAGATACATAAAATATTTTAACATAAAAACACTGCCATAAACCAAGTTGAAGGCTAAATGACCAAATAAGAAAAAAAATTCTCCACATATTACACAGGGCTAATAACACTTATGCTGCTTTTATAAGTAATCTATAAAATGAATCAAGAAGAAAAATGAGCAAAGACAATTGATAAAAATATAAAGATGGTCAATAAATATACAAAAAAATGTTCAACTCACTGATAATCAAACATAAAGACAACTTGATATTATTTTTCACCCACAAAATTGCCAGAAATGTATAATTCACATGGATGGTATGGGAATGGACCATGGGCATATTCATATCCTGCTAATGGAGGTATAAATTAGTTCAATTCTTTTGAAGGCTATTTGGCAACGTGCAGCACAACAGCACAACGTGCAGCTCTCCAAATAAATAATTATTAAAATTAATTACATCCAGCTTTACAGAGCAATGCTATGAGATCATTAAAAATGATAAGGTAGGGCTTCCCTGGTGGTGCAGTGGTCAAGAATCCACCTGCCAATGCAGGGGTTATGGGTTCGAGCCCTGGTGCGGGAAGATCCCACATGCCACGGAACAGCTAAGCCTGTACGCCACAACTACTGAGACCATGTGCCACAACTACTGAAGCCCGCGTGCCTAGAGCCCATGCTCCGCAACAAGAGAAGCCACCGCAATGAGAAGCCTGCACACCGCAACTAGAGAAAGCCCGCGCGCAGCGAGGAAGACCCAATGCAGCCAAAAATTAAAGAAAAAAAATGATAAGGTAGATTTGAACTCATTAATACATAAAGCTGGCCAGGATAGATTATGTTTAGGAATGTTCCTGAATATCTTGTATAGAATGATCTTATTTATGTAGGAAAAATATGTTAAAGTATGCAATGAAAAAGAAAGCACTAGAATATAAATGGTGACCATCACTCCTTGGTAGGGTTATATGGGTAATTTGTATTTTCTTCCCTAACCTGCTTTCCTTCAATCTCTATTTTCTTCCACAAATTTAAGATTATTTAATAATCAGAAAAAAGCAAAACTATTTTCATTTTTAGGGAAAAAAATCCCATCTTGTTAGTTAACTTGAAACATCTGTATTTCAAAAAGTTATTTCTTTTTTCTTTTTGTAGATCTAGCTCCTGGAGGTTCGGATGACTGGATCCATGACTTGGGCATCAAATATTCGTTTACAATTGAACTTCGAGATACAGGCAGATACGGATTCTTGCTGCCAGAGAGTTACATCAAACCCACTTGTACAGAAGCTTTCGCTGCTGTCTCTAAAATAGCTTGGCATGTCATCAGGAATGTTTAATGCTCTTGATTTTTTCACTCTGTTCCCATATTTTAATTTACTGATTCCAGCCAAACCAAATCTTTGTATCAGTTTCTTTTTAAGTTTTATCAGTTTTCATAAAAGGGTTTCCCATTCCTCGGTTTTGTCAAAGAACAAAATAAATGCTACCTTAAAATTAAGGCAGACAAGGATTCACATTTCTTTTTCCTTTTTTTTTTTTTTTTGAGAGGCTAGGTACTGATTTTTTTCTTTGATTCGCGACATTTGACTAGACATCTCAAGCAATTGTAATACCTACTTTCATGCAGAGCATTGCATCCTGAACAAGAAAAGGAAAGGCTGTCACAAGTATACATTAAAGATTTCTGTTCCAAATTTACAGTAAGTTTCTGCTAACGCCTTTAAAAACACACCCGTGCATTCCGTTTGCTCCACTGTAATAGACGATGGCCGAGAAAGCAGAGGAGTGTGAAAAACAGGACAAATACCGCCTGCCACTCCAGTTCAGCTGCTCAATAAAAACGTTGAGCGAATGAATGCAGTTATCTTCGACAACAAACGTGGCATTTTTCCATATTCACAACAGCTGTCTATTGTAAGAAATTATGTAATAAAAGTAGAAAACGCTTTCTCTTAAATCCACTGTTAATTGGGAATTTTCTCTCTCCCAGGTTCCCGGTTTCTTTTCCAGGGCTAGCTCGTTAGGCACAGGTTTTTTGATTTCGACAGCTCGCCTAGGAAACGACGTTACGCCCAGGGGGCGCGTCCACAAAGGGGCGGTGCATACGCGCTGACGACTAATCTAGCAGCCGGAAGCTGCCTCGGTCTAGGGGAACAGGGCGAGCTCTTGATTTCCGGCGGCATTTTGAGGCGATCCTCTTAGCGGCCTGATAGTGTTTTCCTTGTCTCTTCTTACTCTCCAGTCTCTCTTCGTTCCTTTTTTTCCTACGTCCCAGGCTCGCTTGACCCTGGCGAAGCGGCAGGCGGGTTCCGCTCCCCAGCCATCCCGGAGTCCCTCGGTAGCCGAGGACAGGTTCCCGGGAGCCGCGCGCACCTCCTTCTCGCTGTCGTCTTCCCGGGGCCAGGCGCGGGGACAGAGAGTCGCTTCCCCCGCTCCTTGGAGCGGCGGCGGCGGTGCCACCTCCGGACTGCGCTTGCGAAAGGAGCTCAGCGAGGAGGTAAGTTTGAACTCCGTGAATTGGCGTGGGTACCGGGGGAAAGGCGTTGGGTGGGCCCGGGATGGGGAGGCCCTGCTTGTCCTCCATCCCTGCTTGGGTCACGCCAGAATTTTGAGCTCTCCTTGAGCATTCCACCCTTAACTCTGCAATAGATTCCTGTGCTCCTGACTGGTTTCTCGCCCTGGTTCTTATTCTGGCGAGTTTGACTAAGGGGGCACGTGGATTCAGACTGGAGGCTTTGCTGGGTCACTACCATTTGATGCGAGCCTGGGAACTCTTGCGCGGTATTCGCATTGGTATGAGATGGAAGGGTGCCGGAGTATGGTCTTAGATTGAGAAGCTCCCTCGTTACAAATTCCAGACCCGTTAGGGAAAGGTATCTTACTTTTGGTTATATTTGGTCTTGGTTATTTCCCGGCAGTGATTACGACACAGGTGCTCGGAGTTGAGGAGTGTTACTTTATCTTCACAGTCCCTAGGTAGTTACTTTTGGCAACTATCTGTCAGAAACCCGGAAAGGTGAATGAAAGGAGAGGCTCTGATGTTTGGCATTGTCTCTTTCTAAATAGCTTAAAATAATTTATGTGGCTGGAAAATTATTCAGAGTCGATATCACGTGAATGATATCGGTAGGATCTTGTTTGTGGAGCGTAGTGTCGAGCCATTCGGTTATATCCCGAGGTTTTCAGATAATTTGAACTACTTTGAAAATTATGGGCGTACGCAACCTCTTCAGGTTTTTGATTGTTTTGAAGAAATAATTTAAAAGTTTGGAAAAATCTTCACACCTCAGGTTTTCAAAGTTTTGCCAAAAATACTGTTGCAGTAAATCCAAATGCTTATGCAGTACAATCCATGCGTATGTATGTGGTGCCGGTTCTCGGAGTCTGGTTCTGCAGTGTTTGAAATTACTGACTTTAGAACCTAAGCGACAATGTTTTGGACAGTTTTGTGGACATATCTCTAGATTTTCGAATAATTTAGAATTTAATGAAATATTTCGATTATAACATGACAGTTTCACAAAGAGACTAAGAATGTAGGTGCAGGTATGTAGCAATTTGTGTCTAAAAATAGTTGTATTGTGAAACTAAGACTTTTACTGTGGGAATCTGGGAGGATCTAGTTTTTTCAGGTGCATGCCTCTTACGCGCTTCCTAACTATCGGTGATTCGAAATGAACATTGATTGCGTATTTTAAGATATGCAAATTTATCTAATTTTCATATTTATAAATTAAAACTAAAATCCCACAGGTGGATGCTATTTTACTTTCTGTACAAGTTATCAAACATTTAATAAGTTATCGGTGTTAACTTGTATTGTAATATGCACTGACATTTACATATAGAAAGCAGTTGTTTAACATTTATTTATAGAATTGGTTTTCAGTAAATTTTAGTCTTTCCTACCTCCCACTCTGCTTTTCATATAGAGTTGAGTTGGAGCTTTTTCAGCAGATACTTAGTAGCAGTTGAAATGTTAACTGGTGTTGGTATATATAAAGTGTCTTCTATTCTTTTTTTGGTCGTTTTGTATGTTGCAGTTCTGTTTACTTCACTTTATAGTAGTTGCCAGCATGGGATATTCTCCCTGCATAGTCTTTTTAACAAAATGTATTTTCTGCACAATGCTACAATATTGCCTTCCTCACACCTGTGTAGTCAGTTTAGTGCTGACGATTCTGTTTTGAATTCAGTTTGAAATTGTTTTAGTCTATCTACATATAAGCAATTGGCAAGATTGTTCAAGAAAGTTCTTTTTTTCTTAAAATATGTTAAGAAAAAATTCTCTCACACTATGCAACAAATAAACTTAACTGTTTTTCTTTCAAAACTAAGAAATATAAATATGAAGAGGTCTTATTTTTAATATAACACTTTTAATTTTAGGATGCCAGTGGATATTTATTCTCCTACCAGTTAGTACCAGTAATTATGTAGCTTTAATTGCTTAGTTATTTCACAGTTTCCTAATATTATGGTGCTACTTATCCAGATTAAAGTGTTTTATGCTTTCATTTATGCTACCGGAAGATGAGAACTCAAAAAGATGTAATTGTGGATTGCAGTGAGAATACTAGAACTAATAAGTTTTACTGACAAGATTTTAGTAATCAGGGTTCAGAAATAATTTAAAAAGAGGCCCCTGTGTTTCTCCCTTCTCAGTCATATTTATAGCATGAAGCTATGAGTACATTGTGATATTTGTAAGTTTCCGGGGGAAGGAGGACATTTCCCATTTATTAAGACTTTTTGTTGTGTCTTAGTAGATTTAAACTTTGTGTCCCATGTTTTTCATTTTCTTTATGCCGCGCGGCTTGTGGGATCTTAGTTCCTCTGACCAGGGATCGAACCTGGGCCCTTGGCAGTGAGAGCTCAGAGTCCTAACCGCTGAACCGCCAGGGAATTCCCTTCATTTTCTTTTTCAGTTGAAAAAAATATTAAAACTTCTGATATTTATTTACTCTGCAAATGGAGAGGAGAAATAGGAGAATAACTCAACAGACTTTTACCACTGTCACTCTGGCTTTGCTAATAATGCTCGTGTTTGGGAAAGACATGATAATGTGAGTGGGAGTGTGATGGTTACTTAAAACTAAAGAATAAATTGAAAACTGAGGGAAAGCCTTCAAAGTCTCTGAGATAGGGAAGACTTTAATATTTATATTTTTTCTTACTGTTTCTAATTTTTCTCATATATTTTGAAGCATTTACTTCTTATTGAAGTCTGTTCAGATATTAATTGAAACAGTTTTCCTCCTCTCATTCAAATCTACATTTTATTCTTTTGTGGTTTATCTTTCTCTTTGGGCCCAAATTTTTAGAGTGAAAATTCTAATCATCATATTAGATGGTAACATAGTTTTAAATTAATATATAGGAGCAAATGTTTTCCTCGTGTACTGTAGGTTATGTGTATATATTTAGAAAAATGGGATTTAAAATATTATATTTTGTATTTGCAGGCATAAGGCATTTTTTCTGTGCAAAAATCATAAATGTTTCATAATAATATTTAGATAATTTGTTGACTACTGATAGAAGTTCCTAGATAGATGATCAGAAGAATTTCTGTTTCTGTCAATTAGAAAAGTTCAATTTCTACTTTTTCTTTTATTGCCTCAGGGTTTCTTTTCTTTCTTCTTTTTTCCTGTCTAGGACCTCCCTGTAACCTAGACCTGGTCCTCAAACTCAGTGTCATTTTAGGCCAAGGTCTGACACAGTTGGACTCTCTGAGAAAAGAGAATACGTCTTTACTTCATTGCTGTTCTTCCCTGAGTTGGAAGACTCAACAGTAGCAGAAGTAAAACTCCTGGGATAATCACTATGTAGGTGAATCTTGTAGTTCTTGATGTCACCTGTAAGAGCTACTTTGTCTCTGTTGGAAGGAACTTTTTTTAGTGTCAAGAATACAAGTAAAGGGATAAGATTGGATCATTAGTCCTCACTTGATTGTCTGTCGCAGTCCAAACCCTTTGAAGTCTTCAAAGCTTATGTTAGGGATCTAGGATGGGAGAGAAGCTGTGAGACCCTGCTTTCCAGCAGTAGGTCAGAGGAGGAGAGGAGTGCTGATTCAAGCAACAGATTATAGGTGGGGAAGAGAAACCGTAGAGTTAATAATACCTGGAGCCCTCAGAAAGACAAGAAAAGAGATATGACCAGTGTTTCAAGTATAATAATAAATAGCTTGTTACCCCAGTTGTGCAAAACACTACTGTTGATTTTTTTTGGAGGAGGGAGGGTGTGTTTGGAGTAGGGGCATGTTGGAGATAGAGATTTTGGGGGCAGACCATTTCCACTGATAGTGGAAGGAAAAATGTAAGCTTAGGGTTACTTGTCTTGATGCAGTGTGGTGGGATGGTGTGCCTGTTTCTCAAGTTGTAGATAACTAATAATAACTAATAAGAAACTTTTAGAACACATTCATTTTTAAGTTTATTAATAAATGTTTTTAAAATTGAATTAATGAATGAGGATTTCAATGTACACCTGTATGTTTTTATAGTAACAGATAATGAGACTTTAAAAATTTGTTTTTGTTCTAACTTTTTCCATACATTTTGTTACATGTTTACTTCTTATCGAATCTTAGTTATAAATTATAAAAAAGTGTTTTTCTCAGTTAATCAAAGCTCTATGTCTTCTAGATCTTTCTCAGCTCCACTTATCGCTTATCTTGGCTTTTATTTATGTTCAGTAAGTCAAATGTACATGTGGAATTTACCAACTTTTCCTTTATAAATTCACATTTGGGCTGAGAATAAGCTCAAGAAAAGTTAAATCAAAGATTATCTTGCAATACTCACTATAGTGTGGAGGGTGGACCTCATAGTTCCTTACATAAGTGATTTTATGTTGCACAAATTCTTGTTCACTTATGTGACACTGTAATTTTTTAAAATTTGTAATTACTTTCAAGTTACCTTTTTTGAATCACTAAAAATTGATTGTAATCGTAATTAATGATTACATTGTATATTAGAAAATAAGAATATAAATTTTTCCAATTTAAAACTACCATATTATATCATATCATATTTTCCTTTTGGTTCATTACCTGTTAATTTGTCAAATGTCCATATTCTTTGGACCTTTTCAAAGTGTGACTTGACAAGAAGTATCTAACTGGACCAAACATTGTAATTTTTTTTTTTTAAGTTTTGATTCTGTACTACCATGATTTAATTTCCTTTTAAGTGATAGGACCTTACTTTGAAACCACATTAAAGAGCATTTGTGAACTTTATAGAGACCAGTTCTTTACCAAATGGAACTTTTACTTCTTTAGTTGACATCATTCATTCTAGTAACTTTTGACTACTAACAAAATTTCAACTAATATTTAGTGTATAAAGTGTGATACGGTTTAGTTCCTTTTTCTTTCTCTTAGGCAGTTCCTACCCACTTCTCACAGTAGTGTACTCTCTAGATTATTCTAGGTCTAGAATTTAACATTGTTTTCTAACATATATCATAGTGCTGTTATCTGATATTTTCATTTCTAGTTGAATCACCTGATTGTATATTTTAGTTTCTAATGTTTTATTTACTTTTGTAAAATATTTTTATAATTCATCTTTCTTTTCTTGTTAATAATAATGGTAAATAGCCTGTTTATTTCTTTTAGCATCTTTGACTTTTATGTCAATTCAGTGCAGTATAGATTATCAAAACATCTTCACTTTTTCTAGTTCTACAGCCTGTCATATTTTGAAAGAAGGTCACTTATCAACATTGAGGGTTTTGTTTTTTGTATTATTGCAAAATAAATTTCCTGATTATGCTGTTCTTCTTTGGTTTCTGTAAGACAAAGAAAATATTTAAATAGTATTTTTCTCCCAAGCTGATTTTTGGGACATAGCTGATGTTATCACTTAAACTGTGTAAAACATAATTTCTACTCTGACTAAAATTCTTACCTGATTTTATTTTTGGCAAAGCTTTCTTTAACCATTAACTAGTTGATGGAGAATGATAGCACAACTTTCTGTAAAAGACAGTTATTAAATTTTGAAACAACTTTTATAAGGAACTTAGAAACTAAACATTTTATAGTGTGTTTTCTGAAATTGAATGTACTATGGAAACTTAACTGTGTGAGTAGAATCTTACTCACTCTGTAGAAGAGGTAAAATTCTAGGCAAAAGATTCAAAATTGTTCTAAATTCACTAATAAGGTATGTCTTAGAAGATAGTTTCTGTTTACCTCTGTTTACTTGTGACCTCTCCTATGGCTTTTTTCTTCTGAGAAAAATCCCCTGTAATTTTGCAGTGTTATCTTATCTACCATTTTATCTACTTGTAAGTTATTGGCTCAGTTATTTAAAACTGAAGAATTTTACAGTTTGCCTCTCTCTTTTTTGGTTAAAGTAGTACAAAATGTCAAAAATTAGAAGGAAGGTCACAGTGGAAAATACCAAGACCATATCTGATAGCACATCCCGAAGACCCAGTGTATTTGAGAGGCTTGGACCCAGCACTGGCAGTACAGCAGAGGTGAGTTGTCACTAGTACAGTCACAGGGGTTCTCTTGAATTCCTGTACTTCAACTTCTTATTTATATCACAAAAGTGAATAGGTTGTTGTATTGTAGGAATATTGGTTTAGTAAATTTTTTAAAATGTGTTTCATAAAAAAGGAGTGAGATGGGCATTAGGGTTTATGGGCTTTTTTTTTTTTTGATGTTTTTATTATTTGGGGAGTAATATATCTCAGGTTAGTTGGAATTTTGATAGCATTTATTTAAATTTTGTCCCACTAGCATCTTTTTTTCCAGAAATAAATATGACTAAATATGAAATTTACATAGTAATATCTGTCTCTTAGACACAGTGCCGTAACTGGCTGAAGACTGGCAACTGCCTCTATGGAAACACATGTAGATTCGTACATGGCCCTTCACCCCGTGGTAAAGGTTATAGCAGCAATTATAGAAGGTAAATTGAGAACTTTGAATTGTTCATATACTATTAGAAGATGGCTTTTGTAATTTATCTAGTATAAAAATCTGAAATACTACCATATGTTTGGTCAGATTTTCTATTTTGGTGGTAGTCTTATAAATAGCAAAGATCGACAGGATCTTTTTAGTTGTTAATTTCAAGATTAATAGAGATGTTTGCTTTAAAATTAATTTGCTCAAAAATTTGTTTTTGTAATATATGTATGGCTTACTTTCGTGCCCTGCCCCGCAATTATGTATTAAAGTGCTGTTTAAGACGGCAGAATTTCATGGATTTGCTTTTAGTGAGGAGAGACTACATTCAACTCTTAAAATAGTAGAATTTAAATAAGTATAATTTTAGCTTTTTAAGATGTTCTAAATTCAAATCGTAATTACAAAAGATAATCTAATGCAAGCTCTGTAGGTTAAAATGCATTTGCCAAATCTCTTATCACAATATATTGAGGTAAATGAAAGTATGTATTTATATGTGGATAAATGTACTACCTATTTAGAATATCATTTTTCCTTTAATAAAGGCAAGGCTAAATTAGACTTTCCTAACAAAAATCTTTTATTTTTCTTTTGGCTCCCTCATGATGATTTTGCTATGGTGTTTAAAGATGTAACATACATAAAGATTGTCACAAAAGCAGTTTAAACTTGATTGGTAAACAACTGATTTACCTAGTCCTAAAATTGAATGTGCTGATTGCTTTGGCTTCAGCGACAGTGTCAAAACTGAACATTAGCATTTGGAGATTTCCTTTTTAATTGGGTGAATTTTTGTGTATGTGTATGGATTTTGAAGTTTAACAGAACTTAAAATTCAAAACCTTAACATTAGCTGACTTTCTGTTCACTTAAATGTTGTACATTTTTAGGTTATTTGTGATGCTGAGTACTCTGTTTTATTTGTATTTAGATTGTCATCTGTCCCTTCTGTCAATGTGGGAAAGTTAGTCTTTATAAGTTTAATACCTGTATAAACAAACACATACCTGGGGAAACTGTTTCAATAATTTTAATGTTTTGCTTATATTATTACTGTACTTTTAATACATGCTTTACTTCATCTGTGACATTAACATACTCAAAATTTTTATACAAGAGATGGTTGTGAGGCAAATGGGCAGAGAAATTTGTCTAAAATGGAAAAAAATAGTGTCATTACTAGATTTAGAATAAAGGATTTTTTGTTATAATTTTGCTATTTTGTGCATTTTTTCCCCAATAACTTCCTTTGTATTTGTGTATTTTCCCTTTTTTTTATAAGGAAGAAAAATATATTTCATAATGTGATTCAGAGATGGAAAGAAAAGTAATGTATTTCAGAAATGCTTACTTAGTCACAAATCATTTAAGTCACTGAGCATTCACTGTATGTAGAGCATTCTGTTAGGTACTGTTTAGGATAGAAACAAGTTTATAATACACTGTCTTATTATTTAAAGGAAACTAGGGCACATAAAATTTACATGTGCATCATAATTATAATTTAAAGCATTTAAATGCTTGTCCTTAATAAGATCCATTTACCAGTTCAGCTTTAACTGTTAAAACATTTAATATAGATCTATAAAATGTGCATGTAAATGTTAATGAGCTCCTTTAAAGTGAATTGACTGAAATTATTTTTTCACTAATCATGTGATTTGTATTAATGATTGATAAAGGACTCGATTTGATTGAACAGCTATTACTTGAAATAGATGTCAATATTTTTGTAATCTGTTTATATATTTTAAAAACATTATACACATTTTTTTTGGTGGCTAAAGAGGGACATATCATTCCTTAACAACTGTTGCCCTCTTTTAATGGTGCTCTAGGAATAGTCTATAAAGGCAGTGTGTTTTCTACCTCTGCTTTATTTTTCTCACTTAGTGATGGTGTGAAAATAATTGAACATCCATTTATCAAATTGCTAATATAAATTATGAAGCTTTACCAGTGTTAAATATAAATATGTATATTTTTCCTTAATTAAAAACAAGAGTATAAAAGCAGAGCATAAACTCACTGTTGAAAATCTTGCTTTGAATTTTTCAACTACTTTCTACTCTGAAATAATTTCAGATTTAAGAAGAATTGTAAGAATAACATTATTTGCTTTCATTCTTAGGATGCATAAAATATTTTCACAGTTGTTGATGTTGCATCCAACCGTATACATGTATATGATAATACTGTTGTTTCTAGATTAATTTTGCAGTGCTGTGGTTTAAAACTTTACCTTCCTACTTTTTGCTTTCAAATATAACTAATATATTTATGTGATTCATAGGAAAACAAATTAAGCTATTAATTACAAATTCCTTTCTCTCAACTCACGTATAGTTTCTTATTAATATCACCAGTACCTGCCACCCCATGGAGTTTTAGTGTATGCATTTTGGTTGGTATTGGGAGAAAACTTGTAAGTGATGCTTATATTTTTTTATATATTAATATATAAACTGAAATTTATTAATTGTTTTTCTGAACTTTAGGAGCCATGGATAGTAGAAAAACTATTTTGAGATTTGTGAGGTTATTTCTGTAAATATATTCTTATAAAATGTTATATAAATATAGATTTTTGTTGTTTTGTTTTGTTTTTTGTTTTGTTTTTGTTTTTTGGTTCAAAGGTCACCAGAAAGACCTACAGGGGATCTTAGAGAAAGAATGAAGAACAAGCGCCAAGATGTGGACACTGAGTCCCAGAAACGAAATACAGAGGAGTCATCCTCACCTGTTAGGGTAGGAATGAATTTCCCCAAACAAAGTTAAATTTCAGTAGTGATTTATTATTTATGTTCTATTTTAAATATTATCTTGTGTGCTAAATATATGGTAAATGTGTAATATTGCATTACAGTGTTCTATATGGATAATGTAATTTAGAGGGAAAAAGTCCTCTGGAAAAACATAATTCTTACCGTTTTAGTTCTTGGTGGTAGTTAAAATGAAGGGATCTGGTTGGCAGAGCTCAAGCTGAACTTCGTAGGGTTTCTGTGCCGTGGTGGACATCATGAGTATTTAAATGTATTAAGTTTTTGGAATTCAGCCAGCCATCATTTCCTGCTTGCTTCCAAGAAGAGTTGAAGTGCCTTGCAGTACAACACTTTTAAATTAAAACAGTGAAGGCAAGGCATGGTGGTGACAGAAACTGAACTAGAAAGCACATATGATCACAGAATTTAGTGGTGAAACCAAAAGAGAAGCACAATTTATGATGTAGTTTATTGATTAAAAGAAAACATAGATGTTTGTCAGGAATGGAAATTTCCCAGATCTAATTTTTTTTTAAAGAAATTTATCGTGCTCTTGTGTGTGCATTTGCAATGAATTTATTGAGATGCAGTTCATCCATTTAAAGTGTACACTTGGGCAGCTTTTCACATACTCAGTCATGTATCCATCACCACAGTCTATTTTAGAACAATTTCATCACCCCAGAAAGAATACCCATAACCTTTAGCAGTCATTTCCCTAGCCCCTCAGTTGACCACCAGCCCTGGGCAAACACTATTCCAGTTACTGTCACTGTAAATTTGCCTATTCTGGATATTTATATAAATCGAGTCATACAATATGTGAGTTTTTTGGTCACTAGTTTCTTTCACTTAGCATAGTGTTTTCAAGGTTTGTGAAAGATTAGGGGATGTATCAGTATTTCACTTCTTGTTTTTGCCAAATAATATTCCATTGTATTGAGATATCACATTCTTTTTATCCATTCATCAGTCGATGAATGTTGGGGTTGTTTCCATGTTTTGGCTCTTGTGAATAATGCTGCTATGAACATTTGTATACAAGTTTTTGTGTGGCCATATGTTTTTATTTCTCTTGAGTTTATATCTGGGAGTGGGATTGCTCAGTCATGTGGTAACTATGTTTAGCCTTTTGAGGAACTGCTAGGATGTTTTCCAAAGCAGCTGCACCATTTTAAATTCTTTACATCAGTGTGTGAGATTTCCAATACTCCACATCTTTGCCAGAATTTGCTGTTAATCTAATTTTTTGATTATACCTATCAGTAATCTCATTGTAGTTTTGACTTGCATTTCTCTGATTGCTAGTGATGTTGAACATCTTCTTGTGTGCTTATTGGCCATTTGTATATGTTCTTTGGAGAAATGTCTATTCAGATCCTTTGTCCATTTTTAGATTGGGTTGTCTTTTTATTGTTGATTTGTAAGAATTCTTTATGTATTTTGGATCCAAGTCCCTTATATATATGATTTGCAAAAATTTTCTCTATTCTGTG
This sequence comes from Globicephala melas, assembly GCF_963455315.2. Lineage (NCBI taxonomy): Eukaryota > Metazoa > Chordata > Mammalia > Artiodactyla > Delphinidae > Globicephala > Globicephala melas. The sequence goes on from NC_083331.1 coordinate 20,515,063, forward strand.
GGTTGTCTTTTCATGTTCTTGATGGTGTCCTTTAAAAAATGTTTTTAATTTGATGAAATCCAATTTATCTATATTTTTGTTGTGCTTTTGGTGTCACATTTAAGAAACTGTTGTCTAATTCAAGGTCAAAGATTTATGCCTGTGTTTTCTTCAAAGAATCTTAGAGCTTTAGCTCTTACATTTAAATCTTTGATCCATTTTGAGTTAATTTTTATTTATGGTGTGAGGTAAGGGTCCAACCTCATTCTTTTGCATATGGATATCTAGTTGTCTCATTATAGCCTTTTTACGAAAGTTACTGAATTGTATAAGCAGCAACCTCTTTGATAATTTTCGATATATAGAAGCTTTCTTTTGGCTATTTTGATCCTTGAAAAAAAGCTGTGTCACAGTTTTATATTATAGTTTGTAAACATCTTTGGGGACTTAAAGTAATGCAGTTTTAAGTATGTAGCTTTCTAATGTCTGATATGATACGTAAAACCGTTTTAGAAATCTCAAATGGTAGTTCTCAGCTGGCGGTATGTATCAGAATCCTTTTGGAGGAGAAATGGTCTTTTTCAAAATACACACGCAGGTACTTTACCCTTAATCTACTGAATTAGAATTTCTGGGTAGGGGCTGAGCATGTGTATTGCATTTTGAAATAACTTTTTATTTCAGAATAATGAATGGACTCCATGGTTTGCTGGTATATGTTTAACAACCACTCAGAAAAAAAGAAAGCCATACTTTGTAGGATTTACCAATTTCTTTGGTGTAAATACTCCCATCGTGGTCAGTTTCAGGCTACTAAAATGGTATCACTGAATACAGAGTTGGGAAGTGTGGGAATACACACACACAATAAATGTAATTAACCACAAGAGTAAAGTGTACTAAAATATTTGGGAAGTGAGTTTTGAATAATTAGTACTGTTGGTTTTAATACTACTTATTTAATTGTTTTTATGATTTAATTTTTAGTTACAGCTTGTGCAGTTCCTAAAAATTTAACAGTTAGCTCTTGTGAGTCAGTGTGAACTGGCTCCAGCATACCACTAGGTAGATTGTACTTAATGTAAAGGGCAGACATCTGGAATTCATATTCTGAACACGTTACTTTAGGAATTGTTATTTAATGCTACTGTCAGTTTCTTTATCTGTAAAATGGAGATGATAGCTATATTATTGTGTTGCTGTGAAGAAAATATATGTAAAACAAGTATCATGACTGACTCTTCCAGTGTGACAGCCTAATAAATGGTATTAGAATAGCTCTTAGCCTTTTTTCTCAAATATAAATTGGTTTTAGGCTCTTAATAGGAGATGAATATCGGCATTGGAGATTGAGGTTTTTAACAGATATCTAAGTGTAAGTAGTTGTTGATTGTAAAGGTTTATATGTTCAGCATATCGTTTTAGTAGACAGCAAAGTTGGTATTTTGTTAAGACATTTAAAGCCTGGTTCTTGCTTTCCTTAGATGAGATAGTCCTCAAAGGCACTTAACTTCATGCACACCTAAGGGATAAAGTCTCAAGATTCAAGAGTAGTCAGGTTTTAGGGAATTCACTATCCAAACTTAGAGAAAACTGTTAATAAGTTAGGATAGCAGGTATTAATTATTTTGAGTGCTATATCTGGCACGAAAACAGGTGCTGATCATTTCTGTGGTACATTCCCTATTGTAACATGTGTGACTCTTGATCTTCACATAATGAATTTCTATGGGAAAATCAGATGTAGTTTATGTAGGGGCAAGTATCGCGTAGATAACATAGCGTGGCTAAGATAGGATGTGTGTGATTTTCTGCAAACTAATCCCACCGTTTCTCTGCTATTGGCCTCAACTCCAATGTGTCTGAGGTTGATAAACCCTGAACTTGTGGAGAGGCCAATTCATAAATAGGTAAACTGTAATGCTATAGACTGTGGTAGTATGTCAGAGAGAGAAGAGCAAAGCTCACAATGGAGGGAATAAGTAACTGCCTGGGGAACCAGAGGAAAATGACATTTGCACTGGATATTGAAGGATAGATGGGATGAAGGAAGGAATGGGTGAGAGTCTAGGAAGAGGAAGAAAACCAACACAATAACAATATTTTAAAGGACTTGTGTGTTTGAGAACCTGTGAAGCTGTGCACCTAGAGTGAAAGAATTAACGGCATGTGTATGTGAGATGAGGGCTGAAGAGATCTATCTTGTTTACCAATTCATCTCCAGACCCTGGAACTAGTAAGTTCACTTACTGAATAAATGAAAAGTGATTCTGATGTGCAGCCATTGTTGAGAACTCCTGATGGTCTCAGGTCTGCGCTGTCCAGTGGGGCTGTTGAGCACTTGAAGTGTAGCTAGTCTGAATTGAGATGTGCTGTAAGTATAAAATACATACTGAATTTCAAGGACTTAGTATGAAAAAAAGAAAGTCAAATATCTTGTTAATAATTTTTTATGTTGGTCATATGTTGCATTGGCAATATTTTGGACATGTTGTTTGGTCTAGGTGATCAGAACCATGCTTAACATAATGGAACTGAATTTAACATGGTGAGAGGCTAATTTGAGGTAGTGTCAGTAAGATTTGATGACCAAAAGAATGAGTGGAGGGGAGGTGTTAAGCCTAACTACAGGCTTTCCATGCTATTAACTAAGATGGAAAGGCCCCTTTTGTACGCTAGACTCATAGCATCACAGACTACTAACTTTTGGCACTGTTTTCTGTATTTGCACAGACACTAATATGTTATTTTAGAACAGTTATGAAATAATAAACGTATTTTTATGGTACTGGATACTTCTCACCAGTCTGTAGAACTTTTCAAATGCAGTCATTGAATTGTGTTTTCTTCTTCTATAACAGAGACTTGTTATTTTACATAATTCGAGCACACAATTAAAATAGCTTTGAAAGCAAAATTAGACCTGTGAATATAGAGTCAGGAGGAACATTCAAGCATTTGTTGATGATTAGGGCATGCATGTGCTATAGGGGATCTCTGTCTCTTAAGAGAAGCTTTGTGGCCACATTCAAGAAAGTATAAAATAATTCATCATTGTGGGAGGATATCTAATAGTTTAGGATTTAGAGGTGCACTGTAAGCATCTCTTGCTCACCTGAAATCTTACCTTAGAGCAGATGGGCAATGGTTTGAGTTTATTTGTATGAATTGATCTTTTAAAACATTTTTTTCTTTTTTAAGTTATAAAATACATTATACATTTACCATTTTAAACATTTTTAAGTGTACAGTTCTGTGGCATTAAGTATATTTACATTGTTATGCAATCTTTACCACCATCCATCTCCGGTATTTTTCATGATCTTTGTTTTTAATGTCTTAATCTTTTTTGTCAATCTGCTTTCTCATATATGAAATTAAAACCATTGGAATAATGTTTCAACTGATCTGTGTAATATATTTTAAAATATTTTTTCTTAATCATTTTAATGACCTTCTCTGGTTCCAATAATAAGTCATTTTCAGAAGTTTTTCTTTTGAGACTTCAGAATGATGTTCCCTTTTCCTTGTCCAGTATTTTTTCAAAGGTCATTTTTATCATTTCCTACCCCACCTCAACCTGATGACTTATCTTCAGAGAATCTATTTAGACTTGATATTTATCCTCACCTCCACTCTGGATCTATTTAAAATGACTGCTATGCAAATTACTTTTTCAGATCTCAGTCTTTAGCTGAATCGTAAGTTGATTATCCAACTTCCAGCCTCTTTCAGATATTTTATAGGCTACCATTGATGTTGACTTTGCACACTACAGTTGATTTTGACCTACCCTTAGTGCTTGGTTCTCTGGTTTTCTGAATTGAGAACTAATTTCTAGCATGAAGCTTTCTGTCTCTGGGAACTGTACCTCCCAGAATGTATACATAATTATTAGCTTTGCTTTGTAGTCCCCTACCCAGTTCTATTCCTGTCCCTCATTTCCCTCCCCCCACCACCTAAAAAAATTCCCTTGTTCTTTTTCTACATCTTGATATTTTTGGCTAGATGAGGAAAAAGTTTCACTGATAAGGAAGGAGATAGGACTATACGTGTTATAAAAAGCTGACTCATGCAATGGAGGACTTTAACTTAGAAGGCCTTATTAACAGTTTTAAAACTATCCTGAGTAAGTCTCTTGCACCAGTATGTCACAAGTTATAGTGAGAACCAAGTGAGGACGTACATGTGAAAATTCTTTGGAAAGAATAAAACACAGTAAATGTAAAACAGCAAGAGTAGAGAGTCACCAAATTAAAAATTTGAGAATGAGTATAGGATTAAGTAGAACAGAGGAGTGTTGTTTACCCATTTCAAAGGAAAAGGTTTAGAAGAGAAGGGGAAGGGTATAAGTGGAGATACAATATATACTACCTGGTAGGAATTTGATAATGTATATATAGTACATGATTGATTACTGTGATTTTTAAATGTAGATTAAAATGTTCATTTTATATAAAAAATATGTCTTTACCCTTGTATGATCTGCAAATACATAATATTTTTTGATAATATTAAAAGGAGTTCCAGTTGCCAAACCTTGGTGTATAACAACCATTTATTTTGTTCATGGATTCTGTCAGGAAATCAGAAAGGGCACAGTAGGCATGGCTTATCTCTTCCTTTATGTCTGGAACCTCAGCTAAAGTATTAGGATGCTGGAGGCAGGAATCATTTGAAGATTTTTTCACTCTCATGTCTGGTTGTTGATGCTGGAAGTCAGCTGGAGGCCTCAGTTTCTATGTGGACCTCTTTGTATGGGTAGCATGGACTTTTTCTCTGATGGCTAGGGGAGAGAGAGAGAGGGAGAGGGAGGGGGAGAGAGAGAGAGAGAGCGAGCGAGCTGAGATCTGGTACTAGGTGTGCTTGTTCCTACTGGGGTGCTGTTTTTTTTTAGGCCCTCTCAGCTGACAGAGCAATGAAATAATATGAGTGTATACTAATTGGTGTATATGCATATATCTATAAGTATTACAAGCAACCGTCTTTATCTGTATTGAGCTAAACATGAGTTCTTATTGATGTCTCTTAACTCTAATCCAGTACCACTATTTTTCTTTTTTTTTTTCTTTTCCCTCAAATGTCCCTTCCTTAGCTTGTGGGAGGTCTTTGTATTAGATCCTGAGCTCTGTTTAAAAGTTTACTTTATAAAATGTGTTCATTTTAAGTGTACCATTTGAGTCTTGACAAATGTACACACCTGTATAACCACCACCACAATGAAGATACATAACATTTCCATCACCCAGAACATATCTTCATGTCTTTTTAGAGTCAGTCCCCTCTCAAACCAGGCTCCTGACAACCTCTGATCTGTCACTATAATGGAATCAGATATTATATATTCTTGGGTCTCGGTTCTTTTAGCACAATACTTTTGAAATGCAGCCATGTTGTAGTATGTGTCAACAGTTTGTTTTATTGTGGGTTACTGTTTTATTATATGGATATGTCAAAATTTGTTTATCCATTCCCCAGTTGATGGACATTAGAGTTGTTTTCTGGTTATTATGCCTATTGGCCATATGGTTTTCTGGTTATTTTGGCTATTATGAATAAAGCTGCTATGAACATTTGTGTACAAGTCTTTGTGTGGACATAGTTTTCTGTGGGTAAATACCTAGAGGTGGAACTGCTGAGTCATATGTTATGTGTATGTTATGTGTCTTAGCTTTATAAGAAACTGCCAAGTAGTTTTCCCTAGTGGTTATTCCATTTTACATCCTCAACCCACAGTGTATGAGAGTTTCAGTTGCTCTACATTCTTGCCAACACTTGGCATTGCTCTACTGGGTATATAGTGGTTTTAATTTGCATTTCCTTTTTTTTTTTAATTAATTTATTTTTGGCTGCGTTGGGTCTTTGTTGCTGCGTGCAGGCTTTCTCTAGTTGCGGCGAGCAGGGGCTACTGTTCGTTGCGGTGTGCGGGCTTCTCATTGCGGTGGCTTCTCATTGCGGTGGCTTCTCTTGTTGCTGAGCAGGGCTCTAGACGCAAGGGCTTCAGTAGTTGTGGCGTGCAGGCTCAGTAGTTGTGGCTTATGGGCTCTAGAGCGCAGGCTCAGTAGTTGTGGCTTATGGGCTTAGTTGCTCCATGGCATGTGGGATCTTCCTGGGCAGATTCTTAACCACTGAGCCTCCAGGGAGGTCCCTTAATTTTCATTTCTTGATGATTAGTGATGTTGAGCATCTTTTCATGTGTTTATTGGCCTTTTATAATTTTTTTGTGAAGTGTCTGTTTATGTCTTTTGCTTATAAGTTGGGCTGTTTGTCTTATTACAGAATTGTGGCTCTTATATGTTCTGAATACCACCAGTCATTTGCAGGATATGTGTATTTCCCAGTATGTAACTTGCCTTTTCATTTTCTTTGTGGAGTCTTTTTTTTTTTTTTCCTGCACCGTGCAGCATGCGGGATCTTAGTTCCCCGACCAGGGATCGAACCCATGCCCCCTGCAGTGGAAGCACGGAGTCTTAACCACTGGACTGCCAGGGAAGTCCCTGTGGTGTCTTTAAAGATATCCTTTAATTTTGATGAAGTCCAATTATATCCTGCCTGTATTGACACAGCTTCAGTAGTCCTTGATAGTTTCTTTGTTTCTGTTAAGATGTTCCCAGCTCATTGTATATATTTTATATCTATCCTCTACTTGGAGTCAGCCATTTTCCCCTACGTACAGCGCTGGTTCTTTTATTGGGAGATGGTATTTCAGGACCACTACTTGGAAACCACTAGTTTAGTTATTTTTAGGGATTTTCATTGTATTTCGCCTAGGAAATACATATGTATCTTCTCTTTAAAAACATGCACGCAAACATGAGTTCAAATAGTTCAAATTTAGAATTGCAAGACTTTTACCTAATTCTTTGATTTTATAGTTGTATCACTTTTCTCTTATGCTGAAAATTTTAGTCCCTGTTGACATTCATTTGCATTATCTTACATTTAATAGTTCCAGAATAATAATTAACAATCGTATTACTAATAATATGATTACTTCGAACAGTTTAAGATGTCTTGGTAGTTCTTAGGATATATCCCATGAGGGAAATATCTGTGATATATGTTTCTTAGGAAGAGATAGTCAAATTATTGTATTTTTTAAAAATTAATTTTTATTGGAGTGTAGTTGATTTTCAGTGTTGTGTTAGTTTCTGCTGTATAGCAAAGTGCAAATTATTGTATTTTAAGTCACTTGAACAGTTGTCTGTGTGGTTAAACCACAAAATTGATGAAGTTGGGTTGATTCATTTGATTTTAGTTTTAGGGATTTTTAAAAATACAATTTTGTTTTCTAAGTATATAAAACATTTTCATGGTTTCAAAGTTATGAGACTGATGCCTACTGGGCTAATGAGGTATCTTATGTTTCAAAGTTAAATCTACAGAACAGGTTACATTCAGGAAAGTCTACCTTTTATCTCTGGATCGCTCTATTTTTTTCCCTATAGGTAACCTAAAAACTAAATTATTGGATTATCCCACTACTTTAAAATATATATACACAACTATTTGCAGGTGACATGATACTATATATAGAAAACCCTAAAGACTCCACCAGAAAAACTTTTAGACTAATAAATGAATTCAGTAAAGTTGCAGGCTGTGAGATTAATATACAGAAATCTGTGGCATTTCTATACACTAATAATGATCTATCAGAAAGAGAAATCTATTTACAGCAGCCTCACAAAGAATAAAATACATAGAAATAAATTTAGCCAGGGAGGTGAAAGACCTGTACCCTGAAAACTGTAAGACACTGATGAAAGGGATTGAAGATGACACAAATAAATGGAAAGATATACCGTACTCATGGATTGAAAGACTTAGGATTGTTAAAATATCCATGCTACCCAAAGCAACCTACAGATTTGTTGATTCTTTCAGAATTTCTACATAGACAATCATGTCATCTCTGAACAGACACATTTCTTCCTTCTCAATCTGTATACTTTTTATGTCCTTTTCTTGTCTTATTGCATTAGCTAGGACTTCCATTATGATGGTGAAAAGGAATGGTGAGAGGGGACGTCCTTGTTTTGTTCCTGAGGTTAGCAAGAAAGTTTCTCACCATTAATTATGATATTAACTGTAGGTTTTGTATAGATGTTCTTTATCAAGTTGAGGACGTTCTCCTCTGTTTCTAGTTTGTTAAGAATTTTGATCGTGAATGAGTGTTGGATTTTGTCAAATACTTTTTCTTTGTCTATTGATATGATCATGTCTTTTTTTTCTTTTTTAGTCTGTTGATGTGATGAATTACCTGAATTGACTTTTGAATGTTGAACCACCCTTGCATATCTGGTATAAATCCCACTTGGTTGTGGTGTATAATTATTTTTATATATTGTTGGATTTCATTTGCTTATATTTTGCTAATGTGTTCAGGAGTTTTGCATCAATGCCCATGAGAGATCTTGGTCCTTTTTTTTTTTCTTGTAGTGTCTTCATCTAGTTTTGGTATTAGATATTTAGGTATTAATGCTGGCCTCAGAATAATTCTGTAAATATTCCCTCTGCTTCTGTCTTCTGGAAAAGACTATAGAGAATTGGTATAAGTTGTTTCTTAAATGTTTGATAGAATTCTTACATGAACCCATGTGGACCTGGTGCTTTATGTTTTGAAAGGTTATTAATTATCGATGCAATTTCTTTAGTAGATATAAGTCTGTTCAGATTGTCTATTCTTGATGTGTGAGTTTTGGCAGATTGTGTCTCTCAAGTAACTAGTCCATTTCATCTAGGTTATCAAATTTGTGGGCATAGCATTATTCATAGTATTCCTTTATTATCCTTTAAATGTCCTTGGAATCTGTAGTGATGTCTCTTCTTTTGTTTCTGATATTGGTAATTTTTGTTTTCTCTCTTTTTTTCTTAGTTAACCTGCGTAGAAGCTTGATCTTTTCAAAGAACTGGCTTTTGGTTTTGTTGGTTTTTCTCTGTTGATTTCCTGTTTTCAGTTTCATTGATTTCTGCTCTAATTTTTGTTATTTTTCTTCAGCTTACTTTAGATTTCAGTTGCTCTTCTTTTTCAAGTTTTCTAAGGTGGAAACTTAGATTATTGATTTTAGAGCTTTCTTCATTTCTACTATATGGATTCAGTACTGTAAAATTTTCTCTAAACACTGCTTTCACTGCATCCCACAAATTTTCATAAATTGTATTTTATTTTCATTTAGTTTGAAATATTTTAAAATTTCTCTTGAGATTTCTTCTTTGACCCATGTGTTAAGTAGAAGTGTGTTGATTAATCTTCATATATTTTGGGATTATCCAGCTATCTTTCCATTATTAATTTCCAGTTTAATTCCATTGTGATCTGAGATTAGACATTATATGATTTTTGTTCTTTTAAAAGTGTGTTTTATGGTCCATAAAATGGTCCAGAATGTTCCGTGTGAGCTTGAGAAGAATGTGTTTTCTACTGTCATCAGATGAAGTAGTCTGTCGATGTGAGTTATATCCAGTAGATTGAAGGTGCTTTTGATTTCAACTGTGTTCTTGCTAATTTTCTCCCTGCTGGATCTGTACATTTCTGATAGAGGGGTGTTAAAGTCTCCAAATGTATTAGTGGATCAGGTATATCTCCTTGCAGTAATATCAGTTTTTACTTCATATATTTTGACACTGTTGTTAGGTGCATATATGCTAAGGATTGTTATGTCTTTTTGAAGAATTGTCCCCTTTATCATGTAATGCCCTTTTGTCCTTGCTAACTTTCCTTATTCTGAAGTCTGCCTGTCTGAAATTAACATATCTACTCCCACTCTCTTTAGCATAGTATATCTTTCTCCGTCCCCTTCCTTTTAATTTATATGTGTCTTTATTTTTATAGTTGGTTTCTCATAGGCAACGTATAGCTAGCTGGGTCTTGTTTTTTGATCCACTCTGACAATCTGTGTTTTAATTGGTGTGTTTAGTCTATTGATGTTTAAAGTAATTATTGATACAGTTGTATTAATATCTACTGTAATTGTTACTGTTTTCTATTTGTTATACCATTGTTCTTTGTTCCTATTTTTTGTCTTCCACTGTTTTTGTGCCTTTTATGGTTTGAATTGAGCATTTTATACTATTACATGTTCTCTCCTTTCTTAACATATCAATTATACTTGTTATTTTTACTTTTTTAGTGGTTGCCCTAGAGTTTGCAATTACATTTACGATTAATTCAAGTCTACTTTCAAATAATACTATAGCACTTCACAGGTAGTCCAAGTACCTTATAATAACAAAATATTCCTAATTCTTTGCTCTGGAATATCTTAAGTGGTATCAGGATTTTCTGCTCTTGAAAGGTTTGGTAGAATTCCCATGTGAAACCACCTGAGTCTGGTACTATTTTATGAAGAAGTTCTGTAAGTAATTTATTTTTCCAGTGGAAATTAGTAGACTTTTGACTTTAAGTCAGTTTTGTTAATTTTTTTTCTAGAATATTATGTACTTTGTCTAGGTTTTTAAACTAGTTTGCATAGAGTTGTGCAAAGAAATCACGTTTTTCTGTTTTCTCTGTTCTAATGGCTACTTTCACATTGTCATATAGGATTTTGAATACTTGTGCGTTTTCCCTTCTTTCTTCATTAGCTTAGTCAGTGGTTTATTTGCATCAGCTTTTGGATTTATATATTAGTTCTTTCTCTTTTCAACACATTTATTTCTCTTTATTAATTCCCTCCTTGGTTTATTGTATTCCTTTTCTTTTTTGAATTGGTGGAATATTTATTTATTTATTTTCATATACACACACATATTTAATGCTATAAGCATTTTTCTGATAACTGCTTTAGCTGAATTCCATGGATCTCATATATCATGCTTTCATTGTCATTATTTTTAAGGAATTCTCATCTTTAGGTTTGTATTTCACCTGTGGTCCAATAATTGCTTAATGGCATGTTTAAAATTTTTCAGATTGAAGAGCCTTTTGTTTGTTTTATATGTGTATTCTTTTGATTTTTTTAAAAAATAACTTATATATTATTGCATTTTGTATTTCTTTTTCTCAGATTTGATAAGATTTTCTTTGTGGCCTAAGATATGGTCCGTTTTTCTGAATTTTCTGTATATGCTTAAAAAGAAGGTATATTTTCTATTTTTTGGCTTTCAGGTTCTAAAGTATATCTGAAACATCTGTTGTTTTGATTTCCTGTAGTTTTCATATCTTTGTCTACTTGATCTATCTTGGTTTGAGAATGTCTTTTAAAGTATCTTGTTAGTAGTATGCTTCTGTCTAGTTCACTCCCCATCTCCTGTAGCTGTGCTCTTCATTGCTGTATAAATCGGTACGTAGATACAGAAATATTAATAATTGTTCTCTCTTCATTGTAATTTTTAAAATATGGTGCTTGGAGATGACCTGATTTTTGTTATCTGTTGACTGTTTTTTGAAGTTTATAATCTTATTTGTTTTTTTGTGACTCTGCTTATTCTGAGATGAGCTAGTATAATTTTTGTGACCACCTCATAAAAGAAAATCTCTGATAACCCTATTAGGGGATTTTTCTTCAGTATAGTATAAACAAAATAAACTACAGTTTCCTTAGTGTAGATCTAAGTTTCTTTACCGTCTGTGTTTCTGTAGTGTTGAAAGGATCTGAAATTGCACATCTGTGAATCATTTTAAAATTTCAAAATGTCAGTTATATCTGTCCTAAAAGCTATATACTGAGCTCAGTTGTTGGGCTAATATTCAGGCCAAAAAGCCACAATAAGCATTGTTCATTATTTAAAAGTTTTTAGCCTTAATCAGAAGTGTCCAGTTGAAAAGTTTTGAAAACATTAAGGTGAGAACCATAATCTTTTAAAAATTAATAATAGCTTTTTGAATTGTTAATAGCTTTGATATAATATGTGATAGTAAATGACAGAAGAAAACTTTGGATTAACATTAACTTTAACTCGAGCTGCTGAGAGAAGGGTTTGACGTGCTTTCTCAAGAATGTAAACAGCAGCAAAACAAAGACAGAATTGAAACCAAGGATTGAGCAGCAAGTGTGAAAGCCGGTAGTGACTTTAAGACTTTTACAGGTATTAGAGCTAGTCAGACACTAAGCCTTGGGCCCATCTGTGAAGAGAGAACTGGTGACTTGGAAGATGGAGTTGAAGAGTTTATCCAGAATGCAGCACATAAAAACGTTATAGAAAACATTGAAGAGGTTCACAAATGTGGAGGAAAAACTTAGAAAACCTAATGTACATCTAATTGGAATCCCAGGAAAAAAATAGAAAATGGGAAAGGCAATATTGAAAGAAATAGTGGCTGAGAATTTTCCATTATTGATGAGATATAAGCCTGCAGAAAGCACAATACATATCAAGTAGATATTATATCATAACTGCAAAACATGAGAGGCATAGAGAGAATATTGGAAAACCCAGAGATAAAAGTCAGATCTTTCTACAAAGGAATGATAGACTGATACCATCAGTAACAATAATGGAAGCCAAAATACAGTGGAATGATATTTTCAAAGCTGAAGTGAATGTATGAACCCATAGTTATGAGCCCAGCAAAACTGCTTTTCAAGAATGAGGAAATAATAAAGAAGCTTTCTGGTAAAATTGAGAGTGTTGACTACCAGGAGACCTTCATTTACTCAGAGAATGTCTAAAAGGATATACATCAGGATGATGGAAAATGACCTTAGAAGGAAGGTCCAAAATGCAACAGTAAAGGTGAACAGAGAAAACGTTTACTAGGTCGGAAAGTGTCTTTTTTTAATGGCCTATTGCAGTTGTCAGAAGTGTGGCATTGTACTCTGAGGAGGTGAAGTGTAGTACCAAAGGTATAGTATGTTACTTTGAACTCCCCAGAATCCATTCAGTTGTTTTCATTTTGAAGCTGCATTTTGGTTTGGGGAGTTGACCCCAGATTCACTGCTAGACACTCATTAGTCTAGTCTAGTCATAATAATCCCATTCTCCTTGCTAATTCTGTTGATTCAGGAACCAGGCCTAATTCATTTAGCCTGTGGCTACTATCTTGCCATCAGTTATTGATTCAGATGTGGCCATGTGACTGAAGTTGGCCTACTCAGACTGAAAGAAAAAATTCTTATTTTGTGATTGGAGAGAGGCACACACTGGGTGAACCTAGATTGCTTGTCATCGTGGTAAAAGAAATATGCCTTAATGTGAAGTCAACAGTAGGAATAGCAGAGTTGTAAGAAAGGAAAAAAACAACAAGAAAATTTGGTCTCCAGTGATTTCACTGTGTTACTACATCACCCAGCCCTGAAGTTTACCCTATTTCTAGACTTCATTTTATGTGAGATTGTAATTTAAATTTATATAGCTTATAAGATTATAGTTTCTTATTTAAATTCTACCCCAAACTCCCCACCCCCCCGCAAAACAAGTTCATTAATGCAAGAATAATTTCAGTTCTATACTAGGAGAGGTGGAAGCTATATGCTCTATGCTGCTCTGGCAGGACTAGGTTAATTTTAGTTATCACATTTTATTGAAGCAACATTGGCAAATTAGTGTGCCCAGAGAAGATGACAGAGCAGTGAGGGGTATGAAAATTGTGAAATATTTATGTATGATCAGTGTGTAGAGTATCTTTGGCCTGATATAAGAAGATATTGAAGAGATTTAGTGACAGTGTTGAAATATTTAAATAGCTATCGTGGAAGAATTATTAGATTTGTTTTGCACGATTCTAGAGGTCAGAACTAGTTCCAATCAATAGAAATTCTGAAGAGGTATAAAAGAGTTGTGATCAGTATAAGAAATAATTTTCTAATATTTAGAACTTTCTGAAAATGGGAGCAAAGAATGCAACATTGGAGAGCTATCAGTGGAGACCTTGGGAGTAAATCTTTTTTTCTGTGAAATTATTCTATTAGAGGACTTTTATAACTGTACAATATTTAGGCAAAACATTTCAGCATGGGGTAGGAAATTGAATTATATTACTTCAAAGACCCCTAACATTTTATTATTATGGTTGCTAATCCAGTTAATATTGGTTTTCAATTCTTTTTGCTTCAACACTTCTTTTTAGATCGTATTCTTGGTAATGCCTCCTTACTATCTAAAAATAAAATTTATAATAAATATAATCTGTCCATACATATAATGTTTAAGAAATAAATGTGAATGTAATATAAAGTAGAAATAAAGTGAAAGTAAAGTTCACAATTATTTATTGCATTGCTGAAATGTAAGAGACATTTAAAACCAAACATTTTTCCTAAGTTAGGCATAGACTTATTTGGCAGCAAAACCTGATTTTAATTGATATGAAGCTTATTATACAGTCTTTACCCAGTTGGTGAATTCATATGTTTTGCTGCAAAAATATCAGTATATTTGATTATAGGTTGCTGCTCCAGACCCTACTGGCATTGTTACTTAATATATTTTGAAATCCAAATAATTCTGAATTCATAAAATATCCCATGGGTACTGGCTAAAATATTGTGGTTCTTTAACAAGTACTTGAACATGTACATGTTCCAGAATGATTAATTTAGAATACATAATAATCATATGGTTGTACCTCTAATTAATATGTTTGCATATAAGAGCAGTAAGATGATAGTCCATTCTATTCAAGAAATTACAGGAAGGTGAAAGAGCAGACCATGCTCTACTACATGGGACAAGTAATACCAGACCCTTTATATTTGAATATGATCAGAGAAAGAGGGAAATAATTTTATTTTACAAGGAATAACATGCCTAAACAAGTTATACACTACTGAAGTGGAAAAATGAGGAAATACAACATTTTAAAAAATGATCTAAGCCTTAGGTGTTATCAAAATAATTTCCTCTATTATGATTTGAGGTGGGATAGTGACAAAGTATTAGGAAAAAACATATCTCCTAACTTGAAATTCCACCACATATTGAAGCCTGCATTCAATCTCTAGTACTTAATAATAGAAGTTATATGTGATCTCTGGGGGCAGTATTAGAGTCATATTGGAAAACAATAGGTAATACAAAAATTATATAATTTCAATATGTAGGGTAAATATTATGAAATACATAAATTATTAATGAAATTTATTGAGATTATTATATCTGTTTCTAAATCTGTTAAAAATATTCTGTTACAAACTTGCAGATTATTTTGTTTTCCAGTACCAGAATTACTGCTCTGAAACCCTTTTCAACTACATTTGTAGTTGGTATTACAACTACATATAGACAAATGTAGTCTGATACCTTATAGACAGAAAAACCTAGAATATATTATTCAGTAATTTGAAGATAACTTTCTATGAAAATTTTTTGATATAGCACATACTAATGTATATTTATAGTGGGTGTAATCTACAGAACATTCAAAAGTTACCTGGGATATAGAATAGCTCTTCATAGATACTCCACAAAATGTGTTTTAAGAATAAAAATAGATTGTGTTCCTTTTTCTCCTTTGTCTTATGTACAAATAGGAGTGCATTTCTTTTTTCTTTCTCTTTTTTTGACCTTTTACCGTTTTGTCATGGCTGATACAATTATATAATCTTTTAATGATATTTGTCAGCCTCTGTTGTCGTACCAGCAACTATATATGTCGTTTAGCAGTAATACTTACAACATGACTTCATACCTAAATAAGTAAAATTTAGGAGCAGTTATATGCTAGAGTTCTTTAAAAAGAAGACAAAGAGAAATTAATTTGTGTTTTAAGCAGCCAAATTTTATGTCTGGTAATGCCCAGAAAGAACTCTCAGCACTTAATGTCCTTGTGTGTTAGTGTCTTTCATAGTCAGGATTTAGTGTTAATAAAAGTGAGACATGGTGGGGGGAAGATAACAATTCCATGACACTGGTTATTTTCTTACCACCTAGTAAAATGTGGTTTAGAGTCTTCATCTTATGTAACAGGATATTTAATTAAATTTTACGAGCTGAATCACTGTTGTCCTGCTTTGTCTATAGGCTACTGTTATACCTGGAATAAAATGTAAAACTTTTTGGTTTTTAGCTGAAATGTAAAGGTAACTTTTCTAACTATTTTAGTTACCATTTTGGTTTCATCAAAATAGGGAAAATCTCCCCTTTTAAAGCATTTATAAAATTATTAGATGAGTTTGGATTTATCTTTAGCTGTAGGTAAATGCTTTTACGTTAGTATATGACAAGTCTTAGATCAGCAATTATATTTGAGAATCTACTGTGAACGGTGTAACCTTTTTAAGTCATTTTAAAATAGTCACTTACAATTCCTCCAGTTGTACTTTATCCGTTTTAAACTTTACCCCTGTAATTTTCACGTAGAAACTGAGTATGTAGTATACTACCAAATGCTTATTATTCAATTTTCGTTGTATCTTTTAAAATCTTAGTTACTTCAAACATTTACCAAGTTGCCGTTCTTTAGTAAAACAGATAATAGTACAGACTTTTCATCGTGATACTCTAGAACATGTTACTTCCTCTACTTACTGGATGCGTGATTTTTTGCAAGACTGATTCTCTAATAAAACAAAGATGAAGTTAGAAATATTCTGTATTATAGTAACTACCTCATGTAGTTTTTATAAATATAATAACCCATGTGTATGTATGTACTTTTTAGAAAGAATCTTCAAGAGGGAGACATAGGGAAAAGGAAGACATAAAAATCACTAAGGAGAGAACTCCAGAAAGTGAAGAAGAAAATGTAGAATGGGAAACTAATAGAGATGGTGAGTTTCAAAAAATCTTTGTTTATATAGTCAATTTATTGATTATTCACTTTGTAGACTTCCTGTGGGCTTCAAAACACTTTCCAGCTATAGTTTCAGAATTGTCTAATTGACTTGTGTCTATCTTACTGAGCTATAAGGCAGAAAATGGCATATAGTAGCAGAACAAAAGCAAAGAAAGCTATTCTCCCTAGAACTACTGTACAGCATCACAGTCCTTTGGAATTTTATTACATTTGTAAATTTTTAAGTTCCTCAGTACCAAGATTTAAAAGAATCTAAATTTATGTTTATTGTTTTGCATAAAATATTAAAAGTGAGATTCTTAAACCTTAAAGACATAGGAAAATTATTTCTAAAACATTGTTGGATTTCATCTTTCAAGAAATTGAAATCAGATGATAATTGAGACCTGGAATTTGTTCGTAAGAAATTAGCAAAATTATTTTTGAGTCATTGTCTTTAACAAGTAAGCATTTACTTTCCACACCATGAATGTTCTCTCTTCTCTACTTCTGTGATCTGGTATGTGAGCACTGTAGCCTCACACTACCAAATACAGAGAAGGGGAACTCACATTTGTTGAATGTGTTGGGTGTACTGGGCATTTTAATATAACATATAATTACCTCATTAAATCAGTAGCTTTGTTACTCTACTTATAGATGACAAAACTAAAGAGTTTAAGGATGTAAGCAGCTTCCTCATCAGATAGCTGAAAACTTAAACCAGGGGCTAGAAAATTATAGCTGTGGGCCTGCCACCAGTTTTTGCAATAAAGTTTTATTGGAGAACAGCCATGTCTGTTGGTTACATATTTTCTGTGGCTGCTTTTGAGCTACAATAGATGAATTGAGTACCATGACAGCCAAGAGCCTGCAAGCCTAAAATGTTTACTACTATATTTAAGAACTATCTCTGAAAACTTACTAATACTTGAAAAGTACTTTAAATGGCTGTCCAGTAATTTGAACATCAGTACTTTTTAAGGAAATCCATTCCATCTTTATACAGTATTGTCTGTTAAAACGTTGCTTCTAAGAACAAGTAGGAAACTTCTCTATGATTACTTCATGGGACTTCATAAATAAATCTAATACCTCCTACAAAATAGCAGTAAATAAAATATTACAAGCCTTAACTGTTCAAGGATGAATGGCTAACTTTTCCTAAATTCTAAGGGATTAACTCTTAACACACTCAACATTTTTTTTTCATCTTAATTATTTTTGTATAAAATACATTCCAAAATATATTGGCTGCTTATTTTTCAAAATAGAAACTTCTATTCCCATTACAATAATGCATGCTAATTGTTGAACATTTTAAAGGTTCAGAAAAGCCTAAGTTAGTTTGCTCCTTTTCTTTATAGTAGCTCTTTCAAACCCTCTCCTTAAATCTCAAACCTTCCAGCCCCGCCTCTCACTGTTGTGGTCTCTCCCGTTGTGGAGCACAGGCTCCGGACGCGCAGGCTCAGCGGCCACGGCTCACGGGCCCAGCCGCTCCGCGGGCATGTGGGATCTTCCCAGACCGGGGCACGAACCCGTGTCCCCTGCATTGGCAGGCGGACTCTCAACCACTGCGCCACCAGGGAAGTCTTCTTTATCCACAGACTCTTTTCAACTTCCTGCCACCACACCTATAAACTAGTCTTTCATTCACATCTAAACTTTTTCACTTCCCTCTTTTTCTTTACAAGGGGCCTCCCTCCTGCTGCATAAAGTTATATTCCCCTGATTTCCTCCCACCTCTGCAGTCTTGTTCATTTATTTTGCCTTGTCTTTTACAGCTTTAACATCCATCTTGGCACATTTTCTCTTTTCCCCATATTATTTAGAGCCATCACCCTGCTTATTCCCACTTTACAACCAAATTCTACTTTTTCCCCTCATATTTATTCAGTCTTCTGACGCTTGTCTTCACTAAAACTGTTCTTTAAGGTCACAATAACCTCCTCTTTGCTGAATAAAAGGAGACATACTTGTCTCCTTCTTCTATAACCTTTCTGCAGCATGTGACACATCCCAGAGGCTCTGTCTTCTTGAAACACTTTCCCCTTGGCTTCCATCTATCATTTGTCAGGTTTTCTGTTCTCCTGTTGAAGCCCTTTGGTCTTACATAGAGGCTCCTTGTATGCTGTCTATCCCTTAAATGTTGATTCCCAAGGCTTCGCTCAGACTATCATCTTTAAAAAACGAAAGTGATTTTACTACAAGAGGCTTTTATATGTGAAATTCTTTTAAAAGGTGAGTAAATGTCTCTTATAGTAGTTTTACATACAGAATACATTGCTGTTTCTTACTCTTTCTCTTGAGGTTCTGATTGTTGTGTATCTCTGTGGTTTTTCTGTTTTAAGGAATATTGAAGCATGGAGTTAGACTGAGCTCATTTAATATATTTACCTTCTGCATTTTCAGTCTAAAGTGAATAGCAATTTTAGCTAGACTCAGAAGAAGTCGATCTGTATGAGTAATTGTCAAACTTTTAGGTCTCAGGACACTTTTCACTCTTTTTATAGACCCCAAAGAACTTTTGTGGATTATCTGTTTCAGTAGTCTCCATATTAGAAATTGGTTCTGAGAACATTTTAAAATATTTATTAATTTATTTAACAATGACAGCAGTAAACCTAACATATACTTTTATGGAAAATAGCTATGCTTTGCAAAGCAAAAATAGAAATTGGAGGAGGTGGCAATGTTTTACATGTTTTTGCACATTTTGGGGTTTTTTTTTTGCTACACCGCTAGGCTTGTGGGATCAGTTCCCCAACCAGGGATTAAACCTGGGCCACAGCAGGAACGCGCCGAATCCTAACCACAAGACCACCAGGAAACTCCCTGAAAATCTTTTTAACTTCTTAAAGTGAACTCTTAACTGGCTTAATGAAAGACCTCTAGATTTTCATATCTGCTTCTGCATTCAATCTGTTACTGATATCACATATCATGTGACTTCTGGAAAACTCCACTATATACTCAAGAGAGAGTGAGTAAACCAGGCAAATAATGTAGTATTATAGAAATAATTTTGATCTTCTGGAACTCTAGAAATTGTCTTGGGAATCCTTAGGAGTCCTCAGACTACTCTTTGAGAACCACTTGTCTCTAGAAGCAGCTTCTAAAATTTTTAGTTGTTTCCCCTTTACCAAGACTTCTTTTTTTCTCATTTTCCATTTTTCTCTCCAGATGAAATCATGCCCCCAGGGCATCATTAACATCTATGTATTAATGACTCCAATATCTGGAGCTCTTAATTGAGGCATCTACCAACTGGATACCTCCATCTGAGTCCCATATCTTAAGGGCACCACTTTCCTACTGGTTTCCCAAAAGCCTGAGAGTCATTGTTTCGTTGTTTTTTTTTTAATTATCTACTTTATACATATTAGTGTGTATATGTCAATCCCAGTCTCCCAATTCATCCCATCCCCACTTTCCCCCCTTGGTGTCCATACGTTTGTCTCTACATCTGTGTCTCTATTTCTTCTTGCAAACCGGTTCATCTGTACCATTTTTCTAGATCCCACATATAAGCGTTAATATATTTTTTTAATATTTGTTTTTCTCTTTCTGACTTACTTCACTCTGTATGACAGTCTCTAGGTCCATCCACATCCCTACAAATGACCCAATTTCATTCCTTTTTATGGCTGAGTAATATTCCATTGTATATATGTTTATCCATTCATCTATCGATGGGCATTTAGGTTGCTTCCATGACCTGGCTATTGTAAATAGTGCTGCAGTGAACACTGGGGTGCATGTGTCTTTTTGAATTATGGTTTTCTCTGGGTATATGCCCAGTAGCTGGATCATATGGTAATTCTATTTTTAGTTTTTTAAGGAAGCTCCATACTGTTCTCCATAGTGGCTGTATCAATTTATATTCCCACCAGCAGTGCAAGAGAGTTCCCTTTTCTGAGAGTCATTGTTGATACTACTTTTTCCCCTCAACCCAGACATTTATGGAATTCTGAACATTTCTATCTACTGAATGTCTTTCAGAACCATCTGTTTCTCTAAATTACTACTAATATTCTAGTTCTTAAGATATTTGTTGCCTATAAATATATTTTATTAAATAACCTTCTAACCTCATGCCTTGAGATTAGCCTTGTCTCCTAAATCATTCTTCACTTAAAGGCAGAATACGCTTCACAAAAATTTTTTTTACTGAAGTATAATAATATGTTCAGAAGAGTGCATGATTCATGTGTACAACTTACTGAATTTTCATGAACAGAACAGCCTTGTATAACCAGCACCCATAAATAAATAGAAAATTATTAGTATCCCATAAGCCCCCTTGTACTCCCTTTCCAGTTACTGCCTCCCAGCCCCCATCTCCCAAAGATAACTGCTGTCCTGATTTTCTGCCACCATGGATTAATTTTGTCTGTTTTTGAGCTCTATATAAATAGAACCTATAGCATGTACTCTTTTTGTGCTTAGCTTCTTTTTATTTTTTGATAAATGTATTTATTTAATTTTTGGCTGCGTTGGATCTCTGTTGCAGTGCGCGGGCTTTCTCTAGTTGCGGCGAGCGGGGACTACTTTGCGGCGCGCAGGCTTCTCATCGCGGTGGTTTCTCTTGTTGCGGAGCACAGGCTCCAGGCGCGTGGGCTTCAGCAGTTGTGGCTCGTGGGCTCTAGAGCACAGGCTCAGTAGTTGTGGCGCACGGGCGTAGTTGCTCTGCTGCATGTGGGATCTTCCCGGACCAGGGCTCGAACCCGTGTCCCCTGCATTGCCAAGTGGATTCTTAACCACTGCACCACCAGGGAAGTCCCTGCTTAGCTTCTTTTGCTTACAGTATGTCTGTGAGATTATTGCGTATGGTTATAGTTCATTAATTCTTACTGGTATATAGTATTTCACTGAATGTACCATAATTTATTCATTCTGTGGATAAACATTTGAGTAATTTCTAGTTTGGGGCTGTTATGAATAAGTTGCTATTACTATTCCTAATCAGATCTTTGGTAAACATGTACCCATTTCCCTTGAGTTTATGCTTGGGAGTAGGATTGCTGGGCCATGGAGTTTTCATATGTTCATCTTTAGTGGATAATGTCAAGTCAAAAATGATTCTCCTTTCTCTGTTGTTTTTTGCCTTTCTCATCTTAGCCATTCTGGAGGTGTGTGGTAGTATCTTTTTGTGGATTTAGTGTGCATTTCCCTAATGAGTAATGAAATTGAGAACTTTTTCACATTTTTGGCCATTGTACAACCTGTTTTATAAATTCTACTCTCGACTTTTGCCTACTCTTTTATTGTGTTACTGTTTTTTTTAATTGAGTATTCTTTATATATTCTGAATATGAGATCTTCATCAGATATATGTATTGCAAATACCTCTCTCATTCTCTGAGTTAGAGTGAGCTTTTAAAAGAATAAATTGGTTCATTTCATTCCCCTATTTAAAATTCTCTGATTTCCCATTGCCTTGAGGATCAAGTACAAATTCTTTTGTACCTACAAAACTTTTCATTATCCGATTGCTTTCTGTGTTTCCAGCTCCCCACTCCCAAGTCTTTGTTTTTATTTGGTTCCCTAAATTTATCATATTTTTTACCATAAGGACCAGTGCAGTAATATAAAAAGCAAAAGTATCATTTCAGTAGAGGAGAAAATGAATGAACATATTTTGGCAATCTTGGTGGTATGTACATCCTCCTAAAATAAAGCATAAAATCCAGAAGCTGTAAAAGATTTGATTATATGAGGATTCAAAATTTTTTGTGAAACTAAACACGCAAGTGATCTATTAAAAATAGATCACTGTAAGAAAGTATTTGACATGTGTAATGTGTAACCATATAATAAAAGCACTGTATAAACCTATATTGAAATTCCACAAATATATAAGAAAAAGATAGTCCAGTTGGAAAATAGGGAAGAGAAACAAAAATTGGTTACGAAATTCATAGAGGAAATAGAAATGGACAGTAAATGCTCAGCCTTACTACAGGGAAATGCCAGTGGAAATAGAAATAGCATTCTTCACCCATCAGATTGGCAGAAATGAAAACTACTAGTATTATCAAGTGGAAGTTTACAATGGTAAAGCTATTTTGGAGTATAATTCGGCAATATTAAAAATAAAAATCATACTTACCTTTGTCCAGCAAATCTAGTTTGTTCTAAAAAAAATACTTGCTCCTGTAAACTAAGGTAGGTATCAAGATGTTCATTGAAGTCTTGTTTATAATAGCAAACTATTGAAAACAAAGTAAATGTCAGAAGGAAAATGGTTAAACTATGATATGTTCATATCATGAAATGCTTTGCAGATGTTAAAATGAAGATGTTTTACCTTTGTGTATGACATGGAAAAACCTTTCTATGGGGCAATGTGTGTAGAAGAGTATAAATATAAAGCCTTATTTTTATATCTATTGAATATGATTACTTGCATACAGTAGATTGCTGGAAGTAAATTTGTCATATTAAAGGGTATGAATTCTTAAAGCTTTTACCTATACTGCCAAATTATTTTCCAGGCTAGAAATATTAGTTTACATTGCTACATCCAAAGAATGAACATGCCTGTTATCTGTGCCTTTGCCAGTACCAAATATTATAATTAGGAAAAAAATGGCTCTTTAATACATGAAAAAGGCTTATTTATATATCATTTGTGTTTCTTTTTGTGTTTATATCTGTTCATGTCCTTTGCCCATTCTTTTAATTAGTAAGAGTTCTTTATATATAAAGAATGTCAACATTATGTACTAGATGTATTTTTGTTACATATTCTTAAAAAATCTCTGCCTGTTAAATGTGCCATTCTAATTATATTTAATATTTTCCTGATGACTTATAACAGCTGATTCATATAGATGATTCTAAGGTAATTGTAATGATAACCTTAAGCTGTAAGATACGAGAGACATTTTCTAAACTTATTAAATGGTTTGACTCCTTTTTTAAAATAAAATTTTGTTGGAGTATAGTTGATTTACAATGTTGTGTTAGTTTCAGGTGTACAGCAAAGTGATTGAGTTATACATATACCTATATCCACTCTTTTTTTTTTTTTTTAGGATTCTTTTCCTATGTAAGCCATTACAGAGTACTGAGTAGAGTTCCCTGTGCTATACAGCAGGTTATTATTAGTTATCTATTTTATATATAACAGTGTGTATATGTCAGTCCCAATCTCCCAATTTATCCCTCCCCTCCTCAGACTCTGTTTTTGAGTCCTCTCCTAATGTTTTGTGCTTTCTGATTTTTCTTTTGTCAGACTATCAGTTGCATTGTGCCTACTTCATAGCCCATCTCTTATAGATTGGGAAAACATCTTATGTTTGATTATAACAGATATGCGTAAAGTTAGAATAAGTAGTTTCTGAGTAAAGACTTGAGAGCTTTCCCTCTAAGCAAAATATATTAGCTATAGTACCTTGACTTCGACATATATTTTAACTGCTCAGGTCTCTCCCTACCCACACTTCTCCCTTGGTTGAGTGGTTAGGGATTAAAGACTGAAAGCCAATTTGTCATTTTTTTACATGTGTTCTGTATGGGTGATATTCCCAGAGAGCAGTTTTTAGATGAGCAGAACATTATTGATAATACCTTCAGAAACACTGTAAATCATTCTTCTCAATTAATTACCCTTTCCTTTGTTTTACCCTTAGTATGTGGTAATGAAATTTTATCTGTTAATAATTTAAGAACACAACAAACTGGATCATCGAACCCTACTATTCACTGATGTAAAGTGTCTCAACGGAGTGTAAAATCATAACTAGAGATAGCCACTATTCATTTAATTAAATTCAGTATCTTTAATTATTTTGTGTAGTAAAAACTGCATGCCCATAAATATTTAGTAATTGCTTGCTGACTGAAAAGCATGATTTAGTCAGTGTTATGTATTTACTGAGAAATTATCATCATACACCAGTATAAGATGAGTAATCAAGTTTTGTGACACAGATAATAAGATATGTAATTACCCTCTTAGTCCCCAAGCATGAATGGATAGTTTTCATTCTAATGTATTTACCTGTACATGCCAACGATGTCCGTTTGTTTTGTGCTTTAAGCAATCAAGTAGGACTCCTTATCTTTATCGTTTTTTAGTTCTTCATTTTATTTCTCTACCCCAGGTTAGGAAGTGATGATCTTAAGTGCTAAAAGTATAGCTTGAGAAGGCACCTCAGTTTATAATCGGTCAAGCCCAGTGTGTTCATGTGTTAGAATAGAAGTCAGTGAAATTTCCTCCTCCAGGCTTTTGGCATTATTAGCAAATAGGTAGCAGTGCCAGGAGCCTCTGAAAACTACATGTTGTAATGAAATAGTTCTTCACACCACTCTTCCCCCACCCAAACCAACCCTCAGATTCTTTTCCTTGGAAAGGATGAATAGAAATAGATACATGCTATCAGATCCATTGAAGAGATGGACAGTTCTAGTCTAAGAAACTAGTACAAATCACTTATAATGAAAATGTTATAGATCCTTCAGAAATTAGCTCATGTACACATTAGTATTAAAATTACTTAACTTTATTTTTAGATACAAATTAGTTAGGATATTAATTTTTTAAAAAGCAACAAAACTGGAAACAGTATTGCACACCTAATGTGACCTTAATTTAATACTGAGTCTTTAAGAAAATGAAGAAGATAATCATATCATATGCAGCATGAAATATTGAAGGCTTTGGTGCCTTTAATGCTTAGAATTTATAGCTGAGTGTTTTAATTGTATCTTTTTTTTTTTTTTTTTTTTTTTTTTGCGGTACGCGGGCCTCTCACTGCTGTGGCCTCTCCCGTTGTGGAGCACAGGCTCTGGACGCGCAGGCTCAGCAGCCATGGCTCACGGGCCCAGCTGCACCGCGGCATGTGGGATCTTCCCAGACCGGGGCACGAACCCGCGTCCCCTGCATCGGCAGGAGGACTCTCAACCACTGCGCCACCAGGGAAGCCCTAATTGTATCTTTTAAAAATTCCGTCTCCTAACCAAAAACCCAAACAGCCCAAAATCACTTCCAGAAAACCCAGGAACCTTAAAAATGTTTGTTTTCATAAAGAAATTAGCCATATTGATTTTAATTCTTTACAGAAACAGTGTATATTTCTTTTATCTTTTTGCAGTATGTTGTTCTTGTTAAAGAATCTACCATTTTAATTTGTATAAAAAATAGTTGAAAATTTTTCTCTAATTTTTGATATAGATAATTACAGTTTCCGACAAGTAATGGAATTTTTATTTTAAAGATTCTGACAATGGAGATATTAATTATGATTATGTTCATGAGTTGTCATTGGAAATGAAGCGTCAAAAGATACAGAGGGAATTAATGAAGCTGGAACAAGAAAACATGGAGAAAAGAGAAGAAATTATTATTAAAAAGGAGGTATGCTATTTATTGAAATTTGTTAGTAATTAACATCAAAATGAGTACTGATCAGAGAACTCATTAGCTGCTTGCTACATCTTAAGTTGTATTAGGATATCGATACTTCACATATGTTAATTAATCTTCACATTTCTCTATTAGATAAATAGGACATATATTTGTTATTGAATAAACAAAACTGAGTTTCTGTTGCCTGGAGTCACCAGCTAATGTAAAATGGGACTTGAATCTATGTACATCTGGTTTTTAGGCCCATGCTATTTCTAGAATACTTGTTTCTTTTTTAAAGAGTAG
This sequence comes from Globicephala melas, assembly GCF_963455315.2. Lineage (NCBI taxonomy): Eukaryota > Metazoa > Chordata > Mammalia > Artiodactyla > Delphinidae > Globicephala > Globicephala melas. The sequence continues at coordinate 20,541,357 of NC_083331.1, forward strand.
AAAGATACAATATATTTGAATATAATTTTTTTTTCTGAGGAGATTTTGAAATTTCATAATTTTAGTTTGCTTTATTGATATTAGTGTTATGTTGGGGCAGTTAGTATTGGTTAACAGCATAGGTTCAGGAGCCAGACTAATATTAATATGTGGTCGCTATCATAACACTTAATACTTCATCTGAAGTTTGGTATAATTTAAAAACACGTGCTTTGTTGTCTGATTATAACAACCATGATTGGAAGAGTTTCTGAATTGAGTTACTGAATTCTTTTGGAAGGTTTCACCAGAAGTGGTTAGATCAAAGTTATCTCCATCACCTTCTCTAAGAAAGTCTAGCAAATCTCCAAAGCGAAAATCAAGCCCTAAGTCGTCATCTTCAACTAGCAAGAAAGACAGGAAGACAACTGCAGTATCCTCTCCCTTGCTGGACCAGCAGAGGTCAGTAGGGTGATAAATAGTGCCAGAATGAAATAGCTTTTTCTGAAGTGATATTCAAAAGAATTACTTGGTAGATTACATAAAGATACTTTTAATACATTCAGTATTTAATGTAAACTTTTTTCTTCTAAGAAAAAAGTGTGAAAAGTTTCCATTTAAAAGAAAATTATAGAGAACAATAAAGCAAAGGTTTGTGTCCCATCTGTATATGCTTCAGAGCTTTTTATTTTTTAAGAATAAACAGCTATATTTCTGGTCCTTCCCTCTTGAATTTGTTGTTTATGATACCTATGCATGTGTGTTTATACTTCCATAATACGTATTATCTTATAATATATAGTATTACTTTCATCTATTTAATCTTAATATAGATACAACTTTTCTTCTGTAACTTTTTCACTTAGCATTTTTTTTTACATTTATCTATATCGATGTATGTAGCTGTAATTCTTTCATATTAATATTTATGTATTTATCTACTTTTGTTGAACGTTTAAGTTGATTTCAGGTTTTAGCTCTTACAGATTATGCACAATGAACATTCTTGTCTCCTTGTGTACATGATCAAGAGATTAAATTCTTTATAGTATGTATGAAGCAGTATGAATATATTATTTAGAATTATTGTAGTAGTCAATTGAAAGAATAAAGATAGAAATAAATTACATTGAGGGGTTGAGAATAAGGCAGGAGATACCTTTTCATTTAATGTCACTGTGGACTATTTAAATTTTATTAAAGGACATACACTAATTTATTATTTAAGAAAAAGGCTAAACTAAAAACCTCTTCCCAATATTTGACCAGTTGGCAAATGTCTATTTGAACCCATAATGAAACTCATAGTTGTCTCCTTCTAGTTTCTAGAGGCTTTAACCCTATTGTAGATTCCATTTACTTTTTACCTAGTTTATTATATCATCCTACTAACTCTATTTATCTAGTGTCCATTCTGCCACACATATAAACATTTTCATTCAGCTGCCATAACCCTTCACTTTACAGATGTTGTGAGAGAAATCTTAAAATAACAATTACAATTAATTTATTATGCCATTGAAAAATTTAGTAGTTTGACTGAAATTCAGATTTTTTAGAATAGCATTCATACTTTGATCTTTCCACTGTTTCCACTCTTGTTCATATTTTTGTCCAGCCTTCTTCCTACACTCATCACCTTCAGTCCATCTATGTCTAGCTCAGATTCTGTCTTTCCATTAAGTTTTCCCATTTCTCCTTACTGAACATAATTTCTGTTCCCTTTATGTATCAGATTTTATTTATACCTCTCACTTAATACTAATTGCTATTTGTATTATATTTTAGCTGTGGCACATATGTTTTACAACCTCTATTAAATTTAAGCTCCTTGAAGATTGCAGTCTTCATGGTTCACTGTTCTATCTCCCCACAGCACCTACTCTGCAAAGAGCTTTGTATTGTAATAAGGCACTCTGTACAGTTGACTTGATTCTCTCCTTTGTGCCTAAGATTGAATGAAGGGATATGAAAGAAGCTGAACTATACAGTGATATGATTTACCCCACTTGCTCTTTATTCTTTTGATTAACCAATTATATAATTTTCCCTCAATTCCATTCATTTCCCAAAAAACTGCCAGCATACCAGAAATACTCCTTTTCATTTTCTAATCCTCTAAATATTTATAAAATCTTCAAAACTTAATCTCTTCGTAGAAAGTTTCTATAACTATTCAGATGAAGGGTTAGTTTCATCCTGTTCGTTTTCATGTAGTCTTCTCTTACTGCTTTGTTAGTAACTCACTTATACTTTGATGAATATTGAGCATAATAATTACTCACATTGATTTAACTACTATATTTCTGTATCATAAGATATTGACTTTAAGATGCACCATTAATTTAATAATAGAAGCAGAAGGATCTGGAAAACAGTACATTAAAGGTACAAAGAAAACACTGAATTGGATATGGCATTTCTGTAGTTGTGCAGTTTACATTGCCTAGAGTGGGTCAGACCATCAACTTTTAGTTACATTGTGGATCATACTATAAACTGAATACATTCAACAAGTTAAGGATTGGAATCAGTTAAAATTCAATGGAATGTTGCAGCCAATGCCAGTAAATCAACTGAGGTGACAGTCAGGTAAACAAACTCCTTGGTTTTACATGATTATCATATTGAGTAGACAGAGATAATCACAGACAAATTAAGACTCACACTTCTCTGTGAAAATTGGCAGTTTTCTTAGACATTTATTGTGAGAGAGAGCCTGATGGAAAGCTTTAAGCTGAAACATGTGAAGTATGTCAAAAGCTATTCAAAAAAAATAAGTTTTGGGGAGAGAGAGAAAAAGGCTCTAGAAGTGATAAAAGTAGATAATTGAGCTGTGTGCCACAACTAGGAAGTGGGCTCTTTGCCACTAAAGGATAATCATTTGACTTAAAAAAAAAAATGTTGAAAGATCTTGTTGACTTCAGAATGCACAAAATCAACTTTGGCCCATTCTGTTGGAAGTTACTTGCAAACTCTGTAACACAACTATGTTTTCCAAGTACATATATTTTTTAAGGTATTTGAAGAAATTCTGCACTTTAGTGAGTGTACTGGCATAATCCTAGTGGTTATAATAGCTTAATCCCAGAATGTGAATTTAACACAACAGAAGTTTATTTCTCACTCAAGTAAGAAGTGGGTGTTTCTGATTAATAGGTGACTCTTCTATACATGCAGCTTCAGTACCTAGGCTCCTTTTGACCATGGCTTTACTTTCTTAGGTTTTTGAGGACACCAAAGAAGAAAAAAATTAAGAGTATTGCACTTATTTAGTTACATAGTTTACAATTACCTGGAGTATGAGAGTCTTATTAGTTAGGCCTGGAAGTGGTGTACATCACTTTCACTCACATTCTTTTTGGCCAGAGCTTGGTCATTTGGCCACATGTAACTTCAGAACGGTCTAGACAGTATGGTTCAACAGTATGGCCAGGACAAAAGTGTAGTAAACACCTAGCTAGTTTCTGTCACAGGCAATGATGTGAAAATACAGTCTGTGTCAAGAACTTCTCTATCATTTTATCTTGAAATGGTTTTTTAAGTAATTTTTGTTACTATCTACCAATTATTGATCAGTGTGTGTCTTTTAAGTGGAAAAATATGTAGAAATGTAGACACATCACTTATCTGTTAAATACATTAAAAATTTGAGTCACTTCATAAATATGCAGTGAGATATGTAACTAATAATCGTTTTGGCAGAAGACAAAGATGAAAAGTAGATTTGGTCATATTTTAATAACTTCTGATTTGCTAGATGGTTGACCCTATCTATGACAATAAGAAGTAGGGATAAGGACTAAGAGAGGTAAATTTTCTGAATACCTGCTATGAGTCAGTTGCTTTTATCTGTTTTTAATCTTACCAGCAATTTTGAGGAAGATACTATCCGTTACCTTTTTTACAGCTAAGGCATCTTGGGATTAGAGAACTCTAGGTCACAGGAAGTAAGTTCTAGGATTTTGGCTTAAGTTGTCATTTATAAATAACAATAACTAGTGAAATAAGTAGCTGATGAAAACTTACCAGGTGTGTGAAGAGAAAGGGCTACTTAAAAACTCCGTACCAGGCTGAACATTCAATGTTGCAGAAAACAGGAACAAATTTAAATAAGAAATTAATTCAAAATTTTAATATGATTTGAGAGGATATTGATTGATCTGTTGAGAGCAGTTGATCGTGAAAATAAAAGCAATCTGTGAACAAAAATATTTTGGATGAAAAATGATTTTTAAAACTGGAAATAGCAGAATAAAGAGATTGCCAAATTTAATATTAGTAGAATGAGTGCAACCTAAAAGAAAATTTACTGAATTTGAAAACACATTTAAGATATTTCCAATATTTTAAGATATTGGAAAGCAAAAGGAGAGATGGAATAATGGAAAACAATGGAGGAGTGATCTAGGAGATGCAGTGACTATAATAAAGCAAACCAGAGAGACTCGGGTCACATGGAGAATTGATGAAATAAAAATAGAAAAAAAAGTGAGTAAAAGACTAGGGTTTCAGATTGAAGCAGCACACTGAGTGATAGAAAAGGTTAAAAAAAGAATGTATGCTTATCTTGATGAAATTTTTAGTTTGCAAGGAATAATATAATAATGCATACAGTCAGAAAAGCTGGGTAACCTGCATAGGAAAAGAAATTAACTCTCTTTGGACTTTTCATCCAAAACACTAAATGCCACAAAATATTGTAACAATATTTATAGAGCTCTGAGGGAAAAGGATATGACACCAAAATGCTCAAACTGTTGTCAGGGTAGGAAGTAAAGACAGACAATTTGTAATGTGTAAAGGCTCAAAGTTATAGCATTTAGATAAAATGCTTTTAAATGCCAACTTTTAAAGAGGATAGTCTAGACCCAAAAAAACAATCCCAGGTAGATTAACCGTGAAATACAAAATTCTAAAATTTAAAGGATCAATCTCTGTAATCTAAGAGTTGGGAAAGATTTAAATGAATGTTTAAGATTTAAAACAAAGATTTAAAAGAATATTTACTAACAGTGCTTAAGGTTTCATTTATAGTTGATGTAATTGTTCTTTATAATGCTGAAAACATGGAAACCACCTGAAAAACTTATCAATGTGAAATTGTTTAAAGAAGTTATGGAGCATATCTATTAAAGGAAATTCTGTACAGTCCATAAGAATAATTATCAAAATCCACTTTTTTGGGCTTCCCTGGTGGCGCAGTGGTTGAGAGTCCGCCTGCTGATGCAGGGAACACGGGTTCGTGCCCCGGTCCGGGAAGATCCCACATGCCGCAGAGCAGCTAGGCCCGTGAGCCATGGCTGCTGAGCCTGTGCGTGTGGAGCCTATGCTCCGCAACGGGAGAGGCCACAACAGTGAGAGGCCCGTGTACCGCAAAAAAAAAAAAAAAAAATCCACTTTTTTGTTATAGAAAGATACCCATGCTATATTTAGTACAAAAAATTTTACAAAACATTGTTATTATGACTGTGTGTATGGGGTGGCAGGGAGGGAAGAAGGGAAAGAGACATGGAAAAAGTGTGGACATATATCCAAGGTGTTAACATTGGCTATACTTGGGTAATGGAATTATAGGTGATTTTTACTTTTTCATCTACTTTTCTATAATAAGCTTTAAAAAAAAATTCAGTTCATGCAGTTGTTTTATTTTATGATATTTTCCTTCCTGAAAGAATCTCTTCCTATTCCATCTCTTATCTTTTCTCAGAAATATACCCTTTAAAATTATATAATAAGCAGTATTAATGAAGTAGGTAGCAAGTAAATTTTTTTTGATATTGATTGCTAGTGTATAAAATAGTAAATGGCAAGTTATTAAAAGGAATGCTACCATTTTTTAAAAGTGCTTTGTTAAAGTGAAAAAAATATTTGACCTTCTAAAAGTCTTTAGACTTCTGATAGCTTTGTGTTACCTTCAGGAATTCAAAAAGCAACCAAAGTAAGAAGAAAGGACCTCGTACTCCTAGCCCACCCCCTCCTATACAGGAAGATATTGCTCTGGGGAAAAAATATAAAGAAAAATATAAAGTAAAAGACAGGATAGAAGAAAAACCAAGAGATGGAAAGGACAGAGGACGAGATTTTGAAAGACAAAGAGAAAAAAGAGACAAGCCAAGGTAAGTAGGATTGTATATTTTAAATAATCTTACTTTCTTAGAATCTAAACTACTATTCAGAAGCTTTTAGGCATTACTACAATGGATTACTTAGTGTTTTTGAACTATGTATAAGTATTTAATACTTACCATATTGAAATATCAATACTTCAATCAATGTTAATATGTTTATAAAACATATAAATCATTATGATTTAAAAAACATAAAATTTCTTAATTTTAACCATCTTTAAATGTCAATTTGGTAGTGTTTTTTATATATATATACTATATATGTATATACAGTATATTCACAGTGACATGAAATAGATCTTCAGAACCTTTTCATCTTACAAATCTGAAACTCTATAACCCTTAAACATCTCCTTTTCACTCCCTCACCTATCTCCTGGCTCCCCAGTCCATAGTAAACATCGTTCTACTTCTCTGTTTCTTTGATTTTGACTCCTTTAGATACCTCATATAAATGAAATCATTTTGTCTTTTTGTGACTGGCTTATTTTACTTAGCATAAGGTCTTCAAGGTTCATCCATGTTGTGGCATGTGACAGGATTACTTTCCTTTTTAATGCTGAATAATATTCCATTGTCTATATACCACGTTTTGTTTATCCATTCATTTGCTGATGAACGTATAGGTTGCTTCCACCTCTTGGCTATTGTGAATAGTGCTGTTATGAACATGGGTGTGCACATCTCTTCAAGACCCTTCTTTCAGTTTGTTTGGCAATGTACTCAGAAGTGGGATTGCTGGATCATATGGTAGTTTAATTTTTAATTCTTTGAGGAACTTTCATACAGTTTTCCATACAAGCTGCTGTACACCATTAACAGTGTACAAGAGTTCCAATTTCTTCACATCCTCACCAACACTTATTTTCTGTGTTTTGGATAGTAGCCATCCTAACTGGTATGAGTTGATACTGTGGTTTTGATTTGCGTTTCGCTGATGATTGATGATGTTGAACATCTTTTCATTGCTTTTTTTTTTGGCCACTCGTATATCATCTTTGGAGTGATGTCTATTTAAATCCTTTACACATTTTTTATTTATTTATTTTTTTGCTGTACGCGGGCCTCTCACTGTTGTGGCCTCTCCTGTTGCGGAGCACAGGCTCCGGACGCGCAGGCTCAGCGGCCATGGCTCACGGGCCCAGCCGCTCCGTGGCATGTGGGATCCTCCCGGACCGGGACATGAACCCGTGTCCCCTGCATCGGCAGGCGGACTCTCAACCACTGCGCTACCAGGGAAGCCCTCCTTTACACATTTTTTAATTGAGTCCATTTGATTTTTGTTGTTGAATTATAGGAATCCATTATAATTATGGATGTTAACCCCTTATCAGATATATGATTTGCAAATATTTTCTCCCTTTTCATAGGTGGCCTTTTCATTCTCTTGATAGTGTTTTTTGATGCACAGAAGTTTTTAAAGTATGAGGTAGTCCCATTTGTCAATTTTATGTTGTTGCATGCGATTTTGGTGTTGTATCCAAGAAATCATTGCCAACCCCAATGTCATGAAGATTTTTCCCTATGTTTTTTTGTAGGAGTTTTATTAAGTCTTAGATCTTATATTTCAGTCTTTAATGCCTTTTGAGTTAATTTTTTGTATGTGGTGTAAGGTAAAGGTCCAACTTCATTTTTTGCATGTAGAAAACCACTTTTCCCAGCACCATTTTTTGAAGGAACTCTCCTTTCTCCATTGAATGTTCTTGGCACCCTTGAAGATCATTTGACCATATATGCAAGGATTTATTTCTGGGCTCTCTTTTACTCCATTGGTCTGCTTGTCTGTCTTTCTGCTAGTACCACACTGTTTTGATTACTGTGGCTTTATAATACATTTTGAAATCAAGAAGCATGAATCCTCTTTGTTATTACTTTTTGAAATTATTTTGGCTATTTGAGTTCCCTTGAAATTCCTTATAAATTTGGGATGAATTTTTATATTTCTGCAAAAACTATCTTTGGGGTTTTGATAGGGATTGCATTGAATCTGTAGATCTCTTTGGATGATATGGACATCTTAACCATATTAAATCTTCCAGTCCTTGAGCATGGAATGTCTTTCTGTTTATTTGTATCTTAATTTCTTTCAGCAGTGTTTTGTAGTTTTCAGTATACAAGTCTTTGACCTCCTTGGTTAGGTTTATTCCTAAGTATTTTTTACGTTAAGTAATTTTTATGCTTTATTTTGTTCTTTTTTATACTATTGTAGATGGAATTGTTTTTTAAAATTTCCTTTTCAGATTGTTCATTGTTGTATAGAAACACAACTGATTTTGTGTGCTGATTTTGCATCCTGCAACTTTGCTGAATTCATTTGTTAGTTCTAACAGTTTGTTTTGTTTTGTGGAACGTATAGGGTTTTCTACATATAAGATCATGCCATCTGCAAGTAGAGATAATTACTTTTTTCTTTCCAACTTGGATGCCTTTTTAAAATTTTTTTTGACTAATTGCCCTGGCTAGGACTTCCAACACTGTGTTGAATAAAAGTGGTGAGAGTGGGCATCCTTGCCTTGTCCCTTAGAGGAAAAGCTTTTAGTCTTTCACCATTGAGAATGATGTTTGCTATGGACTTTTCTTAAATGGCCTTTTTTTATGTTGCGATCATTCAGGATAAATTATCCATCCAGTAAGCAGCTGATAATAGTTTTATGATATATAAGTTCAACAAAACCCAGTCTTTTCCCCAAAAAAGATTTTGGTGATAAGCTTAGCCCTTTCTTTGTCTTGGTAAGAGATCATCTTGTCTAACTTATTTAGATGAATCAATTTTTTTTTCTCTCCTCCCTGTGGTGACTTAGAAGAACCAGAATGATTCTGTCAGCTGTTGCTAGGACCTAGCAACATTACTATGTCTTACTGGAGCAATAAAAACTGGTTAACTGGAGCATCCATAATTCTTGAACATATTTTCCTAAAATACACTCTTTATCTTATTCAATCTGGTAGGTTTGTTTTTGAAAATGACATGTAAATCAGATATAAATTATGTTAAATGTTCTTGCTGATTTACATTTTAAGAAGTCTTTATTCTTCTCTAATGGTTCTTGGTGCTCTTGTCTTGTTATTTTGACCCAGAAATCTTTGAGAAGTGATTCTTAACTTATATCCCTGGGTAGTTCACCACTGAAATGGTAACACATTTTGTATTATGAGGAATTGAATATTACAGAGATTGATTCTTCATTTTCCATTTTTTTCTCCCTGGCCATCTCTACCAGGAGTAGTAAGGTATGCCTAAGATTCACCTGTTGCTCAGTGTACAGAAAAATCTGAACTTGGTTTATTTCTTCTCTCTAAGGAAACTAAGCAGCAGATTACTGAAGGACTGCATGGGTACCTGATTGTCACTGGAGTTCTAAAGCCATATTTGACAAGATTGAAAGGGGGCATTTTGATTTAGGAGGAGTTGATTTGATTTCCAGGTGTTTTTTTTTTTTTAAGGCAGATTCATTAATTTAATTTATCTCCATTACTGTGAATAAAGAATTCTAAAGCCAAACAGTATATTTAAGAATCTTTGTCATTGCTTTCAGATTCTGGGGTATGTAATCAAAGGTTAGTATCTAAAATCCTTTTGGAGAAAATTGCCATTTAATATTAATTTAGATGTTATAATGGGTTTATTGGGAGTATTTTGGTTATCAGGATGTGTTGTGCTTAAGTGAAAGTATGCTAATACATTTATTATTTATTAGGTTACTGAATACCTAGTGTGTGGTGGACACTGCTTTAAACATTGGTGATGCAGCAGTGAACAAAAATCTTGTCAGAAACTTTGTTACTACAGGTGGAAGTAATACAGTAATCATGTGTGTTCCCTTCCAAGTAAAGTAAGACTAACTAGGCCTATTGTATATAGGGGATTGCTTACGTTTCTTAAAGGGTGGTTCCCAAATGCATATGCATACATGTGAGACAAATGATGTAACAAAGCCACATGATCCTATGACTTTAAGTCCTTTTCCCTGTCTTCTGTGTCTCAGTTCTTCAACTTTCTACACCAGGAGCTACTAACCTGGATTTTAGAGGTCTGATTTGTGAGTTAAAATTTGCCTGTGTATGTTTTCCTGAGGGGTAGAGTGTCCATATCCTCCCAGAAAAATTCATGATTTCCCCATTCTCCAAAAATTCTTAAGAGTTATTAATCATTCTTTAGGCCTTTGCCACTAATCTGGCATCGAGGATTTCAGTACTCTCATCCCAAACCTTTATTGGCCATGTCAACCTAGTGAAGAATATACTCTCTTCCCAGAATATTTGTTAATTTGAATAACACTAAATTCTGTTATGTAGTTGCTTTTGAAGCGAGTAGTTTCCAGGCCATAGTTCTTAAAGGAATTCTGTATCAGTGTCTTACAATTTGACTGGTAGACTTCACTCAGCAATGATTTATTTATGCAACATTGATCAAAGCCTGCATACCACTTATTTATCCAAAAAAACATGCCTTATAGATTTATTTTATTACTCTGCTTTTAGAGAATGTAGCAATTTCCCGTAATACTTTTAAAAATACTTGATTACTTGGAACTCAACTAAACCATTTATATTCTGTAATTTGTTTTAGAAGATATGAGCTCACAGGAAAATTAAGTTTGAGTTAGGTATTTAGTCAGAAAATCACTTGTGAAGGGAATATTTTGTATCAGTATTCCTAACCTACTGAATCTAGATAATCCTAAACTAGATATTTCAGCAGTGTTTCAGTGGACCTCTAATATCATCTTTATCAATGAAAATCTGTATTCTATATTCTTTGCTGAATTAGGAATGACCAGTATATTAGTGTAGTTTAAGAACAAGGGCCTAAGGAAACACAAAAACTTTTTGGATAGTAGTTAACCAGAGAAATTAGCTAACAAGTGCATATAGTTCATTCTGCTGGTTAAATATGGTTTTATGATAGGTAATATGTTTTGATCAAAATACTAATCAAAATGCAGAATTTTGTGGTTTAATAAGATAGTATTAAGAGCATAGTAAGTTGTTGTATTTTTTTTAAATCACTTTATTATAATTACCTGAATATGTCTTGATAAGAGTATAAATGCCTACATGAGTCTTCCTCAGATTTTAAAGACAGATGTGATCATTCAAAACTTACTGACTGGGCTTCCCTGGTGGCGCAGTGGTTGAGAGTCCACCTGCCGATGCAGGGGACATGGGTTCGTGCACCAGTCCGGGAAGATCCCACATGCTGCGGAGTGGCTGGGCCCGTGAGCCATGGCCGCTGAGCCCGTGCGTCCGGAGCCTGTGCTCCGCAACGGGAGAGGCCACAACAGTGAGAGGCCCACATACCACAAAAACAAAAGCAAAAACAAAAACAAAACAAAAAAAACTTACTGACTTTGACATCAGCTTAGAATAAGCAAATTACCACCAAATTGACAGTCTTATTTTCTTTCAGTGATTGCACACATCTGAATAATTAAAATCAGAATGTTTCAGATGTTTGACAAAGACTATTACCTATTGGATTAATTCTTTAATTTATTCATTATCTACCATTCATGTTCAAATACCATGGTCTGGACTGGTGAATCTTATTCTGTGGCCATGAAGGACAGGACAGGGAGGAATCCATGTGTGAACTAAGCATTTCTGTAGACTGAATTGATAGTTTCTTGAATCAGTATGTACCAGTGTTACTCAGTTATATATAGAGGATGGAAGAATTACATGTTAATGTTACATTAACATTATTATGGAGCATTTCACAACATAAAAATAGAATAGTATAATGACCCTCATATCCATAGTTTCATCTGTACCCCTATCCACCTCCCCCATCCAGTGTTATTTTGAAGCAAATCCCAGACTTCTTATTTCATTTCATCTGTATATATTTTAGTATATATCTCTAAAAGAGAAAGACACTTAAAAATATACAATTACTATCTATATCTATATCTATATATATATACACACACACAATCAGTATATATATATAACTGAATCACTTTGCTGTACACCAGAAACTCACACAATGTTGTAAATCAACCATACTTAAAAAAAAAAAAATACAATCACTATACCAGTAGCCCATCTAAAAGGAAAAAAGGAGAATAATGTAATTTTAAAATTCAGACTTTAAAAACATTGATGAATTTGTAATATCTTTTATAATATTTTCCCAATTAGTCGACATTAGCACAAATATCATGAAGGATATGCAAATCTTTTAATATTAATGTGGAACCTTTGTATTCAGATTGGGAGTTGCTTGTCTGAGGCATTGTCTTTTTTCTGCATTTAATTGAGCCCTGTCTATAGACCTAAAAAGTATTTTTACATGAATACTAATTTAGGCTAGGAATATAAAATTAAGACACTTAAAGAAATATGTAATATAGCTGAACATAATTATATAATATACTGAATTCATGGTAGACATGTTAAAAATGAAATCGTTTTATAAATATCAAAATAACTTCATCAGGGGGCAAAAAAGCCATTTACATTTAGTCCAATTGATCAAGGCTTGGACTTCCTTTTATAGGTGTGATATTGGGAAAATCTGTTGAACTCAGAAAAGCTCCTGTTTTGCAGCCAAAATCTAGAGTGGTATTTATGTTCCTAAAAAGTGTGCTCTTAACCCTTTGTCTGTCATGCCTGATGGAATTAGAGACTTGAGAGGAAAATGGTTCTTCGGGGAGGTTTTCAGTAGCAGGAGGTGGTTGGGAAGTTTAGCCCTGTTTAATAATTGGTCCAATCAGAAATGCATAACACGGCATACAAAGGCCAAAAGTTTAATCTGGTAAAAATATGGGACTGTGTAGTATGTAATGAGATTAATGAAATAACAGATACCCAGCCACACTATCAAAATCCATCTCTGGCTGGCTGTGGTTTGGTGTTATCTGGTGGTAATTTTCTACTGACAGTTAAATGACCTGTGACTGGATTGAACTTCCAGGACAGTGGCAGTGATTTCAAGAATCTCCCTTATTTGACATCCATTTTCTTGGCCTGACTGAGGAGATTTGGGGTCTGAGAAGTCGGACTAGGGACTTGAGAACCGTTGTTTACCTCCCTCTTTCCTAAGACTGGATTGCTCCGTCTCCTCATCACCCCATCCTGTCCCAGGAGAAAGTGATAAGTTTAACTTCTTCCACCAGGTAGAAGATAGGAGCCAGCTGTCTTAATATTTGTTATGCTGGTGTATATTGTTTCTGGGCTTTATTGCATTTGGAATACCAACTCTCTTAGAGCTTAAAAACAATCTCCCCATGTGCCAGGGATACTGGATATTTGTCTCTTCTGACTCTTGATCACAACAATAGGTACAGTTTTTAGCTCACTCAAGTCATGGGATTGAACAAGTTCATGTAAGGCTTTTGAACCAGATTCTGGAAAATTATTATAATTAAATGGCACATAATTCTGGACTTGAATATCATTGAAGGATGTGCTAATAATGCTTATGTTAACATTCTTCTCCATTCTTAGACTGAGGTTTTTGAAATTAATTCATTTCTACATAAATGCAAAAATGAAATTGAACCAAAATTATTAGTACTTGGCTTAGATTTACTTGTATTATGTACTTCTTACTAGTTTGCTTGAATCAAATCTGTTTTTCAAGTACCATTTATTTATGGAGGAGACATCTTTCAAAAGATTCCCACAACAAAAGTATTCTAGTTTCTGTAGATCATTCGGTTAGAAATGATTCCCCTTCTGAGGAGTATTTATCACCTGCTGCAAAGGGAGAGCAAGCTACTAGGTCTAAAACAAATCATCACACAGAAGCATTTTCTTTCTCTGTCTTACATATTTATTTAGGCAAGTTGCTCAATTTCTGAATGACACTTCCCTGCCCAAAACTCTCCAGTGATTTCTTTTATACTTAGAATAAAATCTGAACTTTTATCATGACCTAGAAGACTCCGTATCCTCTGTCCCCTGCCTGCTTTCTGACCCTCTCATGAACTTTCCATTCTCCCATGAATCATAGTTATACTTGTCTTCTTTCTGTTCTTTTTATATATCACCATCCCTCCTGCCTCCTTTATGGTTGCTGAGTCCTCAGCATGAAAAGCTCTTACCTCAAATTTTCAGCTCTTGGCTCAAAAGCTATCTTCTTAGTAAAGGCCCTTTCCTTACCAAGCACCTAATGTAGTTCCCCGATGTACTTTTTTTGGACCTAACAGTTTACACTTCATTACTCTGTTGTATAGACTTGTATGTTGCATTAATTAGCTGAAATTGGCTCTCTTTGTTGTTGGTGGGCTACTCCTGGACTCTACAACTAAGACAGACTGTTTTTCAGTTCTCTCTGTCTCAGTTACCTCATAGGGTTGTCATCATGAAGACGAAATGAGTTAATATACGAAAGCACTTAAAACAATGCTGTGGACATAGTAACAGCATATGTTACCTGCTATTGTTAATATTATTATAATCATCATTATTGTTAGTGATTTTGTCTGTCTTCTTCATTTCTGTATCCTCAGTGTCAAAAATAATACTTAGCATAAAAGGTACTCACTTAACATTTGTCCAGTGAATCAAAATGACTCTTTTCCTTCCTCCCTCCCTCCCTTCCTCCCTTCCTTCCGGCATCCCATTGGAGGTTAGGGCCTCAACATATAAATTTGGTGTGGAGGGTGGACACAAACATTCCTTTGATAATGGATGATTAACTCAACAAACTTATTTTTTCCCTGAAGGATAAGTAGGAAGAAAAATATGGTTAAAATGCTGAAGCCGTAATGTGACAACACATTGGTGCTCTGTCCTTAATATGACAGCTTGATTATGTAAGCTTGAACCGAAATTTTTTCTTCCATGTTATAGACACCAAATTGGAATAGACATGTGATTAGACTGTAATGTGTTTTAAAAGATAGTATTATGAACTATTTTATTTAAGTTTTGTGAACAAATCACCAAAGGGTATTGCAGACATTCCTGAAATAATTTTGAGTATACTCCAGAAATAAACTCAAAACTAACCAAAATGTCAGTTCAGTGGAGAGCCACATTCTTTATTTTTTCAGTTTAGGTATTTCCAAACTGACTAGAACCTAATGAAATTGAAATTGGAAAGCACCAAATGATAGTCAAATTAGAACTTCTCAGTCTTGCAGTGATTTTTCTGTTCAGTATTTGAATAGCCATTGGTCATAAATGGTTTTCCAAATTTGGGCAAGACCCATTGAGCATTTGTACTCATATCTGTTAGTAAATAAATTTCAGTTTAGACTCAATTAAGCTATGGTGGTTTATGTCTTATTTTTTTTATGTGAGAAAGGAATAACAATTTTTATTAAAAGTGTGAAAGTATTGCAGAATCGTAAATAACTATAATGTTTAGGATAATGTGGTGTTCTAGTTAGCTGACTTTTATTTTTTAAGTCAACTATTATCCAGAAGGTGATTTTGTTTTTTTGCTTAATTTCTTGTTTTGCAAAATTCTTTCCTATATATCTGACCACTTTCCTGACTCAGTAACATGTATTTTATAGATTTAAACCTTTTATTGATAAAAGTTCTACTAAGGCATCATTTATAAACAGCATAGTTTAGAGCAGCGGTTCTCAACCAGGGTTGATTTTACCTCCCTGGGGACATTTGGAGATACCTGGAGTAGTTTTTTATTGGCATGAATGGGGATGGGAGGGAGATGGTACTGGCTTCTAGTGGATAGGGGTCAGGGATGCTGCTCGACCTCCTACAATGTACAGGACAGCCTGCCACCACAAAGAATTACTGAATACAAAATGTCAATAGTGTCAAGATTGAGGAATCCTGGTTTAGGATTAATAATGATTTTGCCAACATTGTGGAAGTTAAAATATTTATCATAGGCAGTGAAGGTAATTCTAAAATATTTTGACAGGAACTCATAATTTTTTTGAACAAACATCTGTCCTCAAAATGATTACTTTGAGAAATATGATACTTATCTGAGCATGTGATGTCTGAAGTGTTGTTTTTTAAACATTAGTCCTGTTTCTTTTTAGTTATTGCCCAAATGTGTGTATTCTAGCTCTCCGTCACACACACCTTTTGCATATTCATTGTAGACACAGCCCAAGACATAACAGATTATAGGAGTGATTCAGATGTGCTTCATGAGTTTATAAGTTATTTCTCTGGCAGCAAAGAAGATGATTTGAAGGGAGCAGAGGAAGCCTCAGTTAAACCAAAGCTTATGAACTAAATTTCAGTTTGTGCTGCCCAAGAGTGAAGGCAGGTTATTTAAGATAAAGACAGTATAGACAGTATGTCCTTTCCTTAACTCTAGCTTTCTTTCCCTATCCTAAGTGTCAGCCCAGGCAGTGCAAACTTTCGTTTGGCGTAGCTGGTGATAGCTTTTCCCGTCTCCCACAGCCCTGAATTATAGACGTTCTTACACCCACTTTCCTAGATCTTAGTATGTTTTCTCTTTAGCTCTTTGTGGGTTCCCTCCTCCAATACCTATTTACACTGTCAGAGATTATCTCTGGTAAGAGTGAGTTCCAGACTTTACGTGAGAGTAAGAACCATCTGTGCTCAGGGAGGATGTTACCTGGAAAAGGGAGTGTGCCTTGGAGCCAAAGTTCAGGAGAAGGGCAGTGCATGTCTCATCTAGAACTGTTGTCTCAAGCTGACTTCAAAATCAGTCAGATCTTTAAAAATCAACTTGTTAATGATTTTACATCATTGTGAATTAAAATTTATCTTGGAATTATTACACTTTTAGCTTTAACTTTTACATTCAGGTTTTTTTGTTTGTTTCTTTGTTTTTAAAGAAGATTTTCCTTTGGCTAGAAATGAAAGCTCTTGAACATATTTTTTTATTGTTGTTGCTTTCTTTATAGGTCCACTTCCCCAGCAGGACAGCATCATTCTCCTATATCTTCTAGACATCACTCATCTTCCTCACAATCAGGATCATCTATTCAAAGACATTCTCCTTCTCCTCGCCGAAAAAGAACTCCTTCACCATCTTATCAGAGGACAGTAACTCCACCTTTACGCCGCTCTGCTTCTCCCTATCCTTCACACTCTCTGTCTTCTCCTCAGAGAAAGCAGAGTCCCCCAAGACATCGGTCTCCAATGAGAGAAAAAGGGAGGCATGATCATGAACGCACTTCACAGTCTCATGATCGGCGTCATGAAAGGAGGGAAGGTAAATACTCCATTGTGGTTTTTTTTTTTTAGAGTTCTTTAAGTGGATATTTTCTTTATTAAAAATAATGGACTTTCAGATTTATTGTTAAAATAAGAGACAGGAGAGAACTGTGTTATATTATGTCTCTGTAACACATGGGTGGTAGCTCTTGAGGGCAATAGGAGGTGCTTAAGGACACGGAAATGTAAGCTACTAAACAGATGTAAGTGGGCATTTCTATGTATGCTAAGTTGGTCCTTTCTTTAGTTATGATGTTTTACTTGAGTACTTTCAAGTTCTAGAAATTTGGGATGGTATGATTCTTAGAGCGTCAGTCTAACTGCTTAGCTAATTCTTCAAAAACAACAGAGGTGAAGGAAAGAAAAGCAGCAAACCAGGGAGCAGAGTTTGAACATACCAGAAATATTTTGACTAAGAGGTGAGGGCTGGGGGAATGTTCAGAAAGTCAGTGTGAACCAAGTGATCAATATTCCAGGTCTAACTCAACAAAGAAGTCAAGCAAAGCAGTTTTCCTTTCTAGATCCCTGAGAATTATGTTAACTTTGAATTTGCTATTCCCGGTTCACGCTGAGATGTTATTATCATCAAAACTTGGCAGTACAATCTAATAGCTCTCATCTCTCTCTGTATTTCTTATCTAAGCTTCTTGTCCTTATTTATTTAACTTAACAAGTCTTTTTCCTGACATTTCCTGAGTTAGTTTTTTAACATAATGAGTACTCAGGAAATACAATACTTGCTGACTTGCAACAACATTTCTGTTTAACGTGCATTTTTAAAGCATCGTACAGCATGCTCCTGCACCCCACACAAGACTGACAAAAAGTCACAATTTGAGTATTGTATAGCAGTCGCCTATGAAACATGTCGAAGTTAGTTTTTTCTCTTCCAATCAACAGTGCAAGTTATTTTATTCAAGAAATGATGGATGCATAGGTAGGGACTGGAGAGAGCACCTATTTTAAAGAATTATTCCTTGTGTACATGATTTTGGAACCAGATCAGCACAGCAGTGTTTATGGAACATTGGTAAGATGGGAAAATTCTCTTATACCTATCTATGAACAACTAGAGTTGACTGGGAATATAGTATATATTTCATGACTACTTACTGAATGAAAACTATTATTTCAAAACATAATTTATTAAACACACTAATGAAGGGGAAATTTACTATGCAGTTGAGTCTCATAGGAATGCTTTTTTGTAGTAAGAGGGGTTTGTGTTATAGGAGGAATCCTTTTAATAATAAACCATACATTTTTAGGTTCTTTGTGAGGAGAATGTTTCTTTAACCTTCCATACAAGAGATGTAGTAGGCGTTTATTCCTCTCTATTTAGAGGTCATTTTTTGAAATAAGAATAATTTCAGTGAAAGGATGGGGACGTAGATAAAGAACAAAATATAGTAACTAGATGTATTCGTAAAGACAACTGTGGGTATCATAAAAAGAGAATCTAATACTAAGTGAACAAATTTCTAGGCACATTTGGTATTGGAGGAGGACTGGAAGGGATGGATGTGCACAAAAAGAGAGGGGGATGTTGTCAGATTCTTGCCTAGTGCTTCTATCCTTATATGGCATTTATGGATGTAGGCATATGGGCAAAGTTATTTTGCAGGGGAGATAAGTTATTGATGAGAATCTAGGGGGTCTTGTGGATACTGGGCGGAGAAAGTCTGTGGACCTAGCCATAGGTAAATTTATAATGTCCTCGACCAAGAGCTGCTACAGTTGCTTAAATAGCCTCAGATCTTGGGGTTGTTGCAGAGTGTAAGAACAATTTATGAAGGAATCTGATAAAAATTACAGGGTTTGTTCTTTGAGGGTCTCTTGTTAATTCTTTCAGTTCATATCAGATTTATGCTGTAATCAATTTATACTTTTCTAGGCATCTCTAAAGAACAGTTTCTAATCTTTGCAAATTCCTATGATGTACGGGGCTGACTAAACCATTTAAGCTCTGGGCCTCTGTTCCTTCATTTATACAATAACAAGGTTGGGTTAAGTAACTATTGAGGTTCATTCCAGCTTTTTTAAAACTGAAATTATTTTTTAAATTTTTCTATGAAATGTTAGAAAATGCCTTAAGTAGAAAAATCTTTAGAGACAGGAGTGTGATTTCATTAAATAGCTCAAAAAATAAATAAATAAGGGGGGGGGGAGAGAGAGAGAGAGAGAGAATAACAGTATGTGTTTACCAGCCAGCATACTAATAGTAGGCTACTCTCAAGTGCTTAAGTACATTGGAGGTAGTCATGTGTGCGCTAGTCTGGCCTAATACTTGGTAGAGATGATTAAAATCACTTGTGCCTCTGGATCTAAAAGTGATTTCTAAAAAGTAGGCCATCATTGATAGATCAACTTAACTTGTTTCAATTGTTTAAGATTTATAAGTATGGGTACGTTGATGTGAGAAGATCGTGTTCAAAGTTTATCCAATCAAGACAAATAATCCAGATGTTAATAAAATTACCTTTGGAATTTTAGTTTACAGATAGTTTTATTTTTCTCATTTGCCCATGTTTTCTCCTTTTATTTTTTGTTAAGAGTAGAAATTATACCATTGTATTAAAAATTTTAAAGCTCTGTATTAAATACATCGTCTGGTTTCCTAAAATTTTGTGAAAGGAATTACAGTGTATTTCCAAAATTGCGTTACAGAGACTAGAGGAAAAAGGGATAGAGAAAAGGACACAAGAGAAGAACGAGAGTATGAACAGGATCAGAGCTCTTCTAGAGACCACAGAGATGACAGAGAACCTCGAGATGGTCGGGATCGGAGAGATGCCAGAGATACTAGAGACCGAAGGGAACTAAGAGACTCCAGAGACATTCGGGACTCCAGGGAGATGCGAGATTACAGCAGAGATAACAAAGAGAGCCGTGATCCCAGAGATTCTCGGTCTACTCGTGATGCCCACGACTACAGGGACCGTGAAAGTCGAGATGCTCATCGAAAGGAGGATGCATATCAGGAAGAATCCCGAAGTTATGGCAGAAACCATTTGAGAGAAGAAAGTTCTCGCAGTGAAATAAGAAATGAGTCCAGAAATGAGTCTCGAAGTGAAATTAGGAATGATCGGATGGGCAGAAGTAGGGGAAGAGGTCCAGAGTTACCTGAAAAGGGTAAGGTTTTTGACTTGTCAGTGAACTGTATGTTGTATGTTCATAGAGAAATTATTAACCTCCTAAGATTTGTTTTCTAAAGGTATTATTTCTGACGTTCATTATCACTTTGTCAAAGTAATTTTCAATTAATTGAGTTTGTGATTTTCCCTATAAGTTCCGAATAGGAATTATTAGCCACAGTAGCAGAAGATAGATGGGGCCTGACTTAGACCTCCTGTTTGAATTATGTCCAGTCATGCCTACCATCTTGTTTAATGTGGAACACTAAGAAAATTGCTATCAGGCAAAAAAGTAGCATCAAAAAAATAATTTCTAATAAACAGGTATATAGATAAAATGATCATTAAAATGGGATTAAATGGTGGGCTTTCAAAATTGGTGGTGTCAGAAATGACTGACTTGTGTATTCATCACAAGTGTATTCATCACTTGTGTATTTGAAGGTGCTTGCTTCAAAGCCACCTCAGAACATCACATATCTGCATCTTGAGCCATTTTTCTCATCTTCCTCTAAAAAGCGTTTGCCATCATCATTGTCATCAATAACTACCTACCTATATGTTTTTGACTGTCTCTGAACTGCCTTAACTGAGTTAGCTTTGACCTCTCTCTTCCTCCGCCCACTTCGCTCCCCTTCCCCAAAACACTGCTGCAGAATTCTGACCACTCTTATTCTTTCCATAGGCCTGTTGGTTTATCCTGGTCAGTATTACAGTTTCACATTAAGATGAAGGCCCCTCACCTTCTCCTCCATAGTTGTCTTGGCTTTTCTTGGCCCTTTGCTTTTTCATATACATTTAAAAAATGAGTTGTCTTTTTTTTTTTAATTTCATGAAAAACTGTTGGATTTTTATTTCACGTACATTAAATTTATTGATTTGTAACTTTTTCTGTTAAGGTCTTGTACATGTTTTGTTCCTGTGTACCCTCTATTTTTGTTGCCATTGTAAATGGTACTTAAAAAAATTCTCTTTTTAATAATGCATTCACATAGTTCAGAATTTCAAAGCTGCAAAAGGATGTATAGTGAAAGCCTCCCTTCTATCCCTGACCTGGTTTCTTCTTTCGCCAATTTTGTATGTATCCATCTGAAAAATATTCTACACAAGCAGATGTATATGTCTATTCATTTTCTCCTCTGGTTTTCCAAGTATAATTAAAAAAATTTTTTTTATTTAAAAAAAACACACAACTATATACTCTATACCCTGCTGTTTTCACTTAAAAAATATCTTGGGGACTTCCCTGGTGGCACAGTGGTTAAGAATCAGCCTGCCAATGCAGAGGACACAGGTGTGAGCCCTGGTCCAGGAAGATCCCACATGCCATGGAGCAACTAAGCCTGTGCACCACAACTACTGAGCCTGCATTCTGGAACCCGCGAGCCACAGCTGCTGAGCCCGTGTGCCACAACTACTGAAGCCCGCACACCTAGAGCCCGTGCTCTGCAACAAGAGAAGCCACTGCAGTGAGAAGCCCACGCACCACAACGAAGTGTAGCCCCCACTCGCCGCCACTAGAGAAAGCCTGTGTGCAGCAACAGAGACCCAACACAGCCAAAAATAAATAAATAAATAGACTTATTAAAAAAAAAAATCTTGCAGATGGTTCTATATCAGTCAACTTGGTAAATAGCCACCTCCTTTTGAAAGAGTGCATAGTGTATGTTGTAGGATATACCATAAAGTTAGTAAATCCTATGTATTAGGTGTTCTAATCTTTTTTTTGTTTTTGAATACTGTTTTAAGTGAATAACTGTGTACAGGTACACCAAATAATATATTTTAAAACATTTTTTTTGATGCTTATTGCTGGTGTACGGAAATGGTAATTAATATTTTTATACTAATCTTACATTGTGATGTTGCTGTATTTTCTTAGTAGATCTAATTAGATTCTCTTAAACATTTATGTATGGGAACAGACAGATTTGGCTCTTCCTTTCTGAGTATTATTTATTTGCTGTCAAGTAACCTGCTGAGCTGCTGTTTCAATGAACTGTTTACTACAAGTGATATAATGGGCTTCTTTGCTTTGTTTCAGATTTTAAAGGATTATTGCTGGCATTTCACCATTAAGCATGGTGTTTGTAAATTTTTAGCAGATGCATTTTATTGTGTTAAGGATGTCTCCTAATTTCCAAACTTAGCTGACAGCTTCTATCATGACTGTTTTTCTGTATCTTGAGATCATATAGTCAGTCTCTTTTACCTTGTTACTTATGTTAATGTATTTTTTAAAATTCAGAACTATTCTTGCATTTCTAAGATAAATACACATTTCATTTTTTAAAAAAGTTCTAAAATAGGTGTGTTAAAATTTAATTTTGAATTAAGTATCTTTGTTTTTAATTGAGATTGGCATATAATCAGTGGTATGATGGTAAACATTTAACAACTTACTCATCAGGCAAAACGCCCTGGCTTGTAGCTAATGCCAATTTCCATGGTATAAATTACTCCTGCCATAGCAGATTTTGAGCTACTAACGTCACTCAGTGTGGACATGGGAAGAGGTGCACACAGTTGGCTCTTCGGAGCCAGTGTTAACCAGTTCCACCATACCACTGCATAGCTCTTGTTTTTTATATTGT
This sequence comes from Globicephala melas, assembly GCF_963455315.2. NCBI lineage: Eukaryota > Metazoa > Chordata > Mammalia > Artiodactyla > Delphinidae > Globicephala > Globicephala melas. The sequence continues at coordinate 20,564,319 of NC_083331.1, forward strand.
CTTTGTTTGGTTTGGTGATCAGAGTTATAGTAGCCATATAAAATGTGTTGGAAGTGTTGCTTCTTTTTTTCTCTTCTTTGGAACAATTTATGTATAAATAATTAGTTATCTTTTTTTATATATATAAATTTATTTTTGGCTGCGTTGCGTCTTTGTTGCTGCATGTGGGCTTTTCTCTAGTTGCAGCGAGCAGGGGCTACTCTGTTGCGGTGCGCAGGCTTCTCCTTGTGGTGGCTTCCCTTGTTGTGGAGCACGGGCTCTAGGCGCGCGGGCTTCAGTAGTATGGCTCGCGGGCTTTAGAGCGCAGGTTCAGTAGTTATGGCGCATGGGCTTAGTTGCTCTGCAGCATGTGGGATCTTCCGAGACCAGGGCTCGAACCCATGTCCCCTGCATTGGCAGGTGGACTCTCAACCACTGCGCCATCAGGAAAGCCCTACCACTTTTTTTTTAACCACATTTTTTTCCCATTCATCTGTCATTGGGCATTTAGGTTGCTTCCATGTCTTGGCTATTGTAAATAATGCTGCAGTGAACATGGGAGTAAAGATATCTCTTTCAGATCCTGATTTCAGTTCCTCTGTCTCTATACCCAGAAGTGGAATTGCTGGATCATATAGTAGTTCTGTAATTTTTTGAGGAACCTCCATACTATTTTCCACAGTGTGTGTGTATCCTTGTATTACCATCGCCACAATCAAGATACTCAGCTGTATCATCACAAGACTCCCTGTGTTACCTCTTTATAGCCACACTCAAATCCCCTCCCCTATCCTTGACCGCTGGCAACCACTGACATGTCCATCATTTTATAATTGTTATTTCACAAATGTTACATAAATGGAATCCTGCTGTCTGTGTGCTGTTGAGATTGGCTTTTTCACTCAGCACAGTTTCCTTGAGGTTCATCCAAGTTGTTGTGTGTATCAACAGTTTGCTCCTTGTTGTAATATTCCATGATCCGGATGTACCACAGTTTGTTTAGCCTTCACCCACTGAAAGACATTTGGGTACTTTGCAGTTTGGGGCTATAACTACTGTGAACATTCATTTCCCAATTTTTTAATGAAAAATTTCAGGTACCACCTACTGTCAACAAAGTACCTTGGTTCTGTATTGGAATGTTTTCACTATAAACTGTAGTCAATGCAATATATCCATATCCTGAATTATTTTTATGATATTTCTGTGATTTAGATATGAATTAATAGACTTTAGTTTTTGTTTCATTGTTATTTGGCTTAATTGAAATGAGTCTCTTTGCTTTATGATTCCATTATATGTCCTTTTTCATAGGTAGGGAAAACTGGTACTTAGCTTACCCAAGTCAGTCATTAGACACCTTGGGTGTTCTGATCCAACATTTAATATCCTTTTTGACAATGAATACCACACTTTGAAATATAAAAAAACCCACCAAAACCAGAAAAACCCCACATATCTTTATATGTTTTGGGGAGGAAAGATTGTGACTGACAACTTGTTGAATAAAGTGTACTTGTTAAATATTTGTGTGAATATCCTTTGTTTAGGAAGTCGAGGCACAAGAGGTTCTCAAATTGATAGTCACAGTAGTACTAGCAACTATCATGACAGCTGGGAAACTCGAAGTAGCTATCCTGAAAGAGACAGATATCCTGAAAGAGACAACAGAGATCAAGCAAGAGATTCTTCCTTTGAGAGAAGACATGGAGAGAGAGACCGTCGTGACAACAGAGAGAGAGGTTTGTTAAATGAAATATTATTAAATAGTGACCTACATTGATTGGGAGAATTGTTTTTTTTCCAACCGTTATCAGTTTACTTTTTAACATAAAATATCTTTTAAGACTTTTGCTTGTTGACACATTTTAAATTATTATACTTATTCATATAATCTTCCATTTTTACTTAGTTTAGGAGAGATTATGTAAATAGCTAGCTACCAGTACCTACTTGGTAACAGAGCAGGTGCTGAATTAGTAGGTACTTGCATACTGCAAGAGTTCAAGGTGCCTTGCTGTATGTCTCTTACCTTAACCAAACAGCTCACAACGTTTTAAAGAATATAGATGCTTGGGTGACGTTTCAGGTATTTCTGATTCAGGAGGTAAAGTTTCTCATCTGAGTATCCTGGCCACTCACTCACTAGCTGTGATACACAGTCTTGTAAGGACTGCCAGGGAGAAACAAGAAAAAACTGATAGTGATATCAGTTAGTGCTGGGGGTTGTTTAGAGAAATGTTTTATTCATGTTCCTTCCTGAGAATATGTAATACTTGGTTTAAATTTAAATTCTTGTATATTTTAAGCTAAAAGTGTTCTGTTACTACTAGATGATCTCTTAAATCAGTTTTTTTTAAAATAAATTTATTTATTTTTGGCTACGTTGGGTCTTCATTGCTACGCGCAGGCTTTCTCTAGTTGTGGTGAGCGGGGACTACTCTTCATTGCAGTGCGGTGGCTTCTTATTGCGGTAGCTTCTCTTGTTGCGGAGCATGGGCTCTAGGCGCATGGGCTTCAGTAGTTGTGGCACGTGGGCTCAGTTGTTGTGGCTCGCGGGCTCCAGAGCACAGGCTCAGTAATTGTGGCGCACGGGCTTAGTTGTTCCATGGCGTGTGGGATCTTCCCAGACCAGGGATTGAACCCATGTCTCCTGCATTGGCATGCGAATTCTTAACCACTGTGCCACCAGGGAAGTCCCTTAAATCAGTTTTGAAGCAAGATACTAGAAGGCATTTAAGAAGGGTTATAAGTACTTTCTTTAACAAGCTTTTATTCTGTACAGATTAGGGCCTTTAAACATTTATGACCTTATGAAGGTCTTACTAACCTTGCCTGCTTACTAAAGTAAGGTTTGCTGTAATGCTGAGGTTAATATAGTACAAGACTTGATGGAGTAGGGAATTGAGTATTGATGCTTCACAGTGGGCTGAATTAAATCAAATATTCTTTATAATATTAAGTCAGAGAATGTATATTTTAAATCCTTTATCTTTCAGTATCCGTGAGTTTATGTATGATAAGAGAATCTATGTTTCATATTTTAGGAGATTTGGGCTAAGAGAAGGGTAGTAATTTTTCCAGTGTTAGAGAAATAAGTTCTAAAGCTAAAAGTCGAACTCAGGTCTTCTGACTATAAGTCTTATTCCCTTTTTATTTTATTTTACTGTAACTACTTCAATAAATATCAGTTGTATGATTGAAAGAGAAATATATTTTTGATAATGATATATTCTACAAATGTTTATTGAGTACCCATGCACTTTGCTAGGTTTTTGGAGTACAACACTTGTGCTTATAGAACTTTATAAAGGGGACGATATCCCCCCTGAAAAAAGAAAAGTGATTGTTGGGTGCTGTCAAGGAAACATACAAGGGATCCAGATAGAAATAAAGGATGAGAGGGACCTACTTTATTCAGATAGTGTGCTTATGAAAAATTTGCGATGACATTTATGCAGAGGCATAAATGCAAGGGAAGAAGCTAGCATTGCAGGTATTGGAGGGTAAAAACGTTCCATGCAGAGGAAAGAATGTGTGCCGATTCCGAGACAGGAAATAGCTTAGTATGTCCTAGAGTTTGAAATAAGATCATTGTGACTAGAATGTGGTGAGCAAGGGAGATAGATAAAGGTTGAAGGTAGAGATGTGTTCAGGACCTTGTTCTGTGCTCAGGAATTTAAATCTTCCCGTTAGTTCTTCACAGCCTAATTAGGGTACGAATAGACAGTTAAATATGATAAATACTACTACTATATAAAGTTCTGTGAGAAGACAAAGATGCAGACAGAATACTGAGGCAGTCTATAAAAGCTTCCTAAAGAAGAGACATCTGAATTAGGGCCTGAAAGATAAATAGGAGTTGGCTAGAAGGAATCATGGAAGAAACACTGCAGGGAGAGGGTGCAGCATGTGCAGACACACAGGACTAAAAGAAACATATACTTTGGTGTAGTAAAGAGTTACGAGGTTGGAGTAGAGGTGTGCTGTAATCGGTAGGGAAGGAAAGAAGCTAGGAAGAAGGATGGGGGGGTGTGTGGTGAGAGACTATAGACCACGTTGTAAATGGCCTAGTAAGTCAGGCTAAAAATTTTGGATTTATTTGCCTTTTTCATTGCCTAGGAGATAAGTGCTTTTAAGCAGTTTTTTTGTTTGTTTGTTTAGCAGCTGGAAAAAAATACAGAGTTTTCCTCAGAAAAAGAAAAAAGGTATTAAGGAGTCTGGCAAAAGACGGAAGACAAGGATACCAACCAGTTAGACCATTGATAACATGGGCATCTAAGAAGAGCTGATCCAAGTCTAAGTTAACTATTAATTGTAGGGATTGAGAGAGGAAATAGAATAAAGAAATATTTTGAGAGTGAAATTGATGGTACTCGAATATCATGGTACTTGGAAAAGTCAGAGGTTTCCAGCTTTCATGATTGGGTATCATTCATTAAAATAAGGAAATACTTGAAGAGAAGTATGCTTTTGAAGAACACATTTTTGGGGAAGGATAGGGAAGATGGTTGAGATGTGTTAAAGTGGTGTTCCTTTCCATTTTCTCTGAAGTAAGTAACCTTGTCATTGTGGTTGGGAAAATAGACTTTTTATTTGTCAAAAAAAGCTTGCCTGAGTAAAGGAGTCTGTTCCCTAACATTGCTATAATCAGGAATTTCAAGTATGAATTGCTGTAAGTTGCAGTATTGAATTTGTTTGAGGTTGTTTTCTAATCATTGTGACATTAGTATGATCCCCAAACCAAGAATTCAGACAGTCTAAGACATGAGTGTACACCCTTCCAGGAATCTAGAGTGCAGTACAATAGAACCATTTTAAATTTAAACTGGTTTCAGCAAAAGTAAAAAAGAATTTAAGAAAATTGACTTCTAGTCCGGATGTTCCAAGTATCTACCATCTCTGTGACTTTGACAAATCAACTTCTGACCATAAATTCTAAGAAGAAAAGGGGTAAAGGGGCTGGACAAGGTTTAGCTTTGTTTTGTTTTAGCTTTAAAATTCTGTGAATTTTCATATCTTGATCTAATAAATATGGATAATTCTTAAATTTTTCATCTGTGATAAGAAAGGAAATTCAAATTATTAGATTGAACCCTTCACTAAAAATATCCTAAAATTATTCTGCTTAATAAGTTGATGTCAGAGATTACACTTACAAACCTGTTGGCCATATTGTAGTATGCCTTTTATGACTAACTAGTAAACAGTACTGTGTAGTGTGAAAATAGAGATATCGCAGTAGCCTAGATCATAGCACAGTGACCTACTTTCAAAAATGGCTATCTGTGTGGAAGAGTTCATGCCATTTTCTTAGACATCTTTTGATCCCAGACTAATTTCTTGCTCAACTGGGCATACTGGGTAGCATGCATTCAGTTTGTGTTTATATGATTCATGTATTAAAAAATATATATATATATAAATGTGATGGGGTTATCATTTAACATTTTAAGAAAACAGCTCTTCATCTGAGTAATCAGTTATATGATTAAATAAAATTTTTAGTCGATTAGTAGTTATTAATTATAAATATATATCACTAATATGAAACACTTTTTACATTTGATTATTTCAAGATTGCTAAGCATCAGTACCCTTAATATTCTAGTTTATGATAAATTGATGTTGCAGCAACAAATATTGACAGATGTTTTGTTCTACTATATTTTCCTCACATAATAGCTGCACTTTGATGTGTATATATTTCGGCCTGAAATTAGAGGTGTGACTTACGAGGGAAATTTTTTTTTTCCTTCAGCTCTTATCTTCTTCACCTCCTGCTGCCCCTATCCTTTGCCACCAGTGTTCTCAGGTCCTGCTGGGGGGACAGAGAAGATCAGAGGTGAAGGGTAGAGATGGCAGAAAGTGGGGTTGGAGCAGTGGGCTGGAGGTAGGGTAGGGAGCATGCAGAGAAGGATCCAAGGTGGATCAGTGGGAGGCGGGAGGGGGGTTATGGGGAGCAGAAAACATGGTAGTTAGAGGGCAAATAAAAATTACCTTTAAGAAAAAGAAATGTTTTTAAACATCTAGTGGTGATTATTTGGATGATTAAATTAAAAGTAAATACAGTACCTGATTTATATTTGTTGCCGGTGTGACCCTATACACAGATAAAATGTAAGATTTGCCATACTGTCATCTGTGAAATTAATCACTGACAAAACTTGGTTTTCATTGTAGATCAAAGACCAAGCTCACCAATTCGACATCAGGGAAGGAATGACGAGATTGAGCGTGATGAAAGAAGAGAGGAACGAAGAGTAGACAGAACGGATGATAGAAGAGACGAAAGGCCCAGGGAAAGAGATCGGGAAAGAGAGCGGGAGCGGGAGAGAGAGAGGGAACGGGAGAGGGATCGGGAGAGAGAGAAAGAAAGAGAACTAGAAAGAGAGCGCGCTAGGGAACGGGAGAGGGAGAGAGAGAGGGAGAAAGAGAGAGACCGGGAAAGAGAGAGAGATCGGGACCACGATAGAGAGAGGGAAAGAGAGAGGGAGCGAGACAGGGAAAAAGAGCGGGAGCGGGAGAGAGAAGAAAGGGAGCGGGAGAGAGAGCGGGAGAGGGAGAGAGAGCGAGAGCGAGAAAGAGCGAGAGAAAGGGAGAAAGAGCGAGAACGCCAGAGGGAGTGGGAAGACAAAGACAAAGGACGAGAGGACCGCAGAGAAAAGCGGGAAGATATCCGAGAAGACAGGAATCCAAGAGATGGGCACGAGGAGAGAAAATCAAAGTAAGTGATTGTGAACCAGTTTTTTACATGTCAGTGAGGAATTCAGAAAGTTCCATTTAATGCTTCTCGGGGGCCCCTAATATCCTCTTAATTCTTTTTCCTCTCCACATTTTCCTGTATTTTAGTTTTATTATATGTATTTGGTGTTCAACATCTTTTGAATTGTCTAGGAAAAAAGTTTTCTCATTCTACTATTTCTGTATCCAAGAGATATAGTTAATAATTCTTGTTTACTGTTTGATTACAGCCATTTAAAAAAAATTAAGTTATTTATTTTTGGCTGGCTTGGGTCTTTGTTGCTGTGCGCGGGTTTTCTCTAGTTGTGGTGCGTGGGGGCTACTCTTAGTTGTGGTGTGCGGGCTTCTCATTGCAGTGGCTTCTCTTGTTGCGGCTCATGGGCTCTAGGTGCGTGGGCTTCAGTAGTTGTGGTGCACGGGCTTATTTGCTCCGCGGCATGTGGAATCTTCCCGGACCAGGGCTCGAACCCGTGTCCCCTGCATTGGCGGGCAGACTCTTAACCACTGTGCCACCAGAGAAGCCCAATTACAGCCATTTTTGATGGTACATTGGTTTATTTGACTGCTACAGACTTGTTTTTAACAGGAATCCAACCTGAAAGTGGTAGCATCAGTGGGTTTATGTCCCATCATATCCACTTTATAAGTAGTTAATGGAGTTGGCTTGTCACCAAGACATAATGCTTGTGCTATTCCTGATAATCCTTTATGAGTTCTGTGTACGTATAAGTCTAGAGTCACTACCCCCAGGCTGCAGAAGCATTTACAGTGTCTTAGAACAGAGGAGATTCTGGAACCACTGCATGGCTAGAAGGAGATGAGAGATAGAGAGGTATCCTCTCTTGGGTTGTGGAGTTATAGTAGATTATTGGAATAAAAAGATGTGTTCTTATTATCTTATATATCTGAGGGCATCTTCTCTCTTCTTTCTTTTCTTTCTCTCTTTGTTTTTCTTTTTTTTTTAATATCAGTAAGAATTTATTTGCTCTGGTATCTGGGAAGTCCAGGGTTAGTTTTTGTTTTGATGTGACTATATCCAGATTCTCAAACAAACATAGAGTGGTGTATCTCCACTGTTCTTTTTCTGTATTAGTTTTAGACTCAGAAGGCTTTTACCGAAATGATGGCTAGGATGACCCCAGGGTTATACCTATCAGCTCAGTAGCCCTCTCTGTGCTGGGGCTCTCATCAGTAGAGGAGTTAGATAAGAGAGCTAAGCCAATCACTATAGCCATGAGAAATCTGGATTCTGGTCAATTTTGAGGTTTTATAGACATAAAACCAAACGTATCAAAATTGTTTTTTTTTCCCAAATACCAACTAGAATAGAGGGTATATTTAAGTTTGTTAAGACAAACTGGAAATAATTTATATATCCTCAATTTCTTTGCCTCTACCTCTACCTTATTTGCCTCATGGTGAATACACTCTCTGCTTTAGGCTTTTTTCATCATTGCTCTTATGGATTTTGGTTATAAACAAACAACGCAGCACAGAAATGGAGGCTTCTTCCATTAGGTCTTGCCTTCCCTTCAGTCTGCAGCCAAGGTTTTCTGTAGTTCACTCTCTCGCTTCCCTCTCGCCACATTAAAAAAAAAATCTCACATTAACATAAAATTGATAATACCTTTCACACATGCAGGCACACAGTACATTATTATTTCTCTTCTCTCCTCTGACCTCTTTAACTCTCTATCTTCTAAGATTAAAATTCTGAAATCTTTGCTATTTATTTATTATTATTTAATCCTATGCTTTGATTATATTTTGCATGCTTCTGATCTCAGCTTACAGTAGCCAAAATTTCTTCTAGTTTTTCGTGGCTAGACATTCCAAGCATTGACAAGGGCCCCAGAAATTTAGGAGTCAACAGCTCTATAAAATAACTAGTTATATGAGGTTAACATCTTGATGTTTTCATCAATTATATTGTCATCTCAGTAGCTGAATTTATCCAGCACTTTCGTTTTTAACCATGGTTATGAGGAAGGTTTGTTGAATTGCCGTAGTATTTATTTTACTCTAATTTTGTTTCTGTAGATACTTCCTTGAAATTAAATTTCGTTTTTTTGCATGTTTTATATTTTCTTATGTTATCAATTAACCTCTTGCTGTGTATCAAACCACATGAGAAGTTAGAAGTTTAAAACAACCACCGTGTATTTGGTCATGATTCTGTGGGTTAGCAATTTTGTCTCGGCTCAGCAGAGTGGCTCTTCTCCTGGTCTCACTTGGGATCACTCATGCTTCTCCAGTCATTCTGGCAGTTCAGCTGAGTCTGAGTGACCCACGTGGCCTCACTCACATTTCTGGCAGTTGGTGCTGGCTGTTGCTTAGGGCATCTTATTTTCTCTTCCATATGACCTCTCATCCTCCAGTAGTCTAAACTCTACTTTTGCATATGATAGTAGAAACATACCAAGAAGGCAAAAGCAGAAGCTGCAAGGCCTCTTGAGTCGTAAATGTCCAAACTTAAACTGTCATTTTCACCACATCTTCCTGTCATAGTAAGTCACTGGGCCAGCCCAGATCCAAAGAATGGGGACAGAGACTGCCTAATGATGGCAGGAGCTTTTGATAAGGAATTGCACAAGCTTGGGCCTGTGAGTTGTCATACTACATCTGGGGTCTCCTTTTCCACCTGGTTACTCATCTATATGAGTGAGCTGTCAAGGAGAAAATGTGCTCATGTGCTGCAGTGTTTCTCAACTTTTAGCCATAGTATTTACAAACATTGCTGGCTTAAAAAAAAAAAGAGTGGTCAAAATTTAACAAAAATATAGGAAAACACTAGAATAACTTAAGTATCCAGAGATATAAATCACTAGTCATTTGAAGTTTAACTGAAGAACAAGAAATATAGTGAACATATGAATTATTTTATTAATTTGTCACCAAGCAGATGATATAGTTCTAAGAGATGAGAAGAAACCGATTTTTACAGTGTACCCACAACATGACTGGCACTGGGTTTATGACATAACGAACTTATTCCTCATTGCAATTTTATGAGATGGACCCCCATTTTTTCAGCTATTTTCAGATGAGAAAGCTAAGAATGACCTCAAGGAATTTACCTAAGGTTGCATAATAAGTAACATGACTAGAAGTTGAACTCAAGTCTTTTTTGACTCCAAAGCCAATACTAGATTTTCTCGTTTGACTTCCCAACATAAGGTATTTCTATACCATAAAAAGGTAAAACTAATGAATAATTTTCAGTAGAGGGTACATTGATTGCTCTGCTATATGTTACCACTTCGTAGTAGTTAAATCTGGTGAATTTCAGTGAGTTATTCTACATCTACATGAAAAAGATAAGAGGTGGTGCCATGTATTTGAAGTCCACAGTTGTAAGTCTTAACAAATGAAGAATTTTATCAAACATGCCGAATGCCCTTTGTATGATATAGATAGCTCTGAGAGTATTGGGTTTGTTTTTTTTGGTTTTAATTGTGTTCTCTTTATTTTTTGCCAGTGTTAACCTTTATTTATTTTTAGTTTTTATTAGAGTATAGTTGATTTACAATGTTCTGTTAGTTTCAGGTGTACCGCAAAGTGAGTTGGTTATACATATACATACATCCACTCTTTTTTTTTAAGATTCTTTACCCATATAGGTCATTACAGAGTACTGAGTAGAGTTCCCTGTGCTGTACAGCGGATTCTTCTTAGTTGTCTATTTTATATATAGTAGTGTGTATATCTCAATCCCAGTCTCCCAATTTATCCCTCCCCACCCTTATCCCCTAGTAACCATAAGTTTGCTTTCTACAAACTCCCGTTTTGTGAATAAGTTCATTTGAGTGTTATCTTTACTTAGATTGCTAATTGTGACGGGACATTTAAAGTTCTGGATGAAGCAGGAATACACTATTTTTTGAGACCTAAAATTCATAATTTATTGATTATTGGATATTCATTCATTTATATAATAGAAAATTACCATAGAATTTCCATCACTACCATTTTCTTATTCTATTTTTTTTCTGTTTCTTTCTTGCCATACTCTGTCACTCTTTTTTTTTTTTCTTTTTTGCGGTACGCGGGCCTCTCACTGCTGCGGCCTCTCCCGTTGCGGAGCACAGGCTCTGGACGCGCAGGCCCAGCGGCCATGGCTCACGGGCCTAGCCGCTCCGTGGCATGTGGGATCTTCCCGGACCGGGGCTCGAACCCATGTCCCCTGCATCAGCAGTCGGACTCTCAACCACTGCGCCACCAGGGAAGCCCTCTTTTTTTTTTTAACATCTTTATTGGAGTATAATTGCTTTACAATGTTGTGTTAGTTTCTGCTGTACCACAAAGTGAATCAGCTATGTGTATACATGTATCCCCATATCCCCTCCCTCTTGCGCCTCCCTCCCACCCTCCCTATCCCAGCCCTCTAGGTGGTCACAAAGCAGTGAGCTGATCTCCCTGTGCTATGCAGCTGTTTCCCACTAGCTTCTGATAGTATTATAATCCTACAATTATACATTCTAGTTACAGCAAAAAATAATAGTAAAAATGTAGTAAAGAAATCTTTTTCATCCCCTGGAATTTTATAAATTACATTTGTCCAATTTAGGAAGCGCTATAGAAATGAAGGGAGTCCTAGCCCTCGTCAGTCACCTAAGCGCCGGCGAGAACATTCTCCTGACAGTGACACCTACAACAGTGGAGATGATAAAAGTAAGGAGGATCTGTTTTCCACATTTCTATAGTCATATTCATTTGTAACCACGAGACCATTCTTTCACATCAATACGAAATGATGAATTGAGATTTAAAATGTTTTCTTGCTCTACTGCCTTTGAATATCTCCCATTGTGACTAAAGTATGTGTTAGAAATAGTCATTCTACCATAATGGCACTGTCATTTCCTACTAGTTGTAGTAAAGCCATAGTTTTATTTTTACTGAAGTTGTTATTTTTAAACTTTTAAAATGAAAAGGGAGAAATTGGTTTATTATTTATAGGTAGCATGCAATATTGTTAACATGGTGAAAGTGTGATTACTTTTATCTTTTTGTATAGATGAAAAACACAGACTCTTGAGCCAGGTTGTTCGACCTCAAGAATCTCGTTCTCTTAGTCCATCCCACCTTACAGAAGACAGGCAGGGTAGGTGGAAAGAGGAAGATCGTAAACCAGAAAGAAAAGAAAGTTCAAGGCGCTATGAAGAGCAGGAGTTCAAAGAGAAAGTTTCTTCTGTAGATAAGCAGAGAGAACAGACAGAAATCATGGAGAGCTCAAGAACTCGTTCACAAGACATGATAGGACACCACCCATGTGAAGATCGAGACACATCTGATCGAGCTCATGATGAAAATAAGAAAAAAGCAAAAATTCAAAAGAAACCTATTAAGAAAAAGAAAGAAGATGATGTTGGAATGGACAGGGGTAACACAGAGACAACGTCTGAAGATGGTCAAGTATTTTCACCAAAAAAAGGACAGAAGAAGAAAACCGTTGAAAAAAAGCGTAAAAGGTCCAAAGGTGATTCTGACATTTCTGATGAAGAAGCAGTCCAGCAGAGTAAGAAGAAGAGAGGCCCACGGACTCCCCCTATCACAGCCAAGGAGGAATTGGTTGAAATGCACAATGATAAGGATGGCACTATGGAGGATCCTCAGAAGAAAGAAGATACAGCGTTCAGTGACTGGTCTGATGAGGACGTGCCTGACCGTGCAGAGGTGACAGAAGCAGAGCACGCTGCCACAGCTGCTACTCCTGGAAGGACTCCTTCCCCGTCTTCTCTTCCTCCTCCTCCTCCTCCTCTTGCCACGACGACGACTCCTGCTGCCACCACCTTCAACACGTTGACCGCCACCATTTCCACCTCTTCCACCCCAGCCAACACCACCAACACTTTTACCAGTGAAGACTCACATAGAAAATGCCATAGAACACGAGTGGAAAAGGTAGAGGCACCTCATGTTACTATAGAAGATGCACCACATCGCAAGCCAGTGGACCAAAAGAGGAGTAGCAGCCTTGGCAGCAATCGGAGTAATCGTAGTCATACATCTGGCCGTCTCCGCTCCCCGTCCAATGATTCTGCACATCGAAGTGGGGATGACCAAAGTGGTCGAAAGAGAGTACTGCATAGTGGCTCAAGAGACAGAGAAAAAACAAAAAGTCTAGAAATCACAGGAGAGAGAAAATCTAGGATTGATCAGCTAAAGCGTGGAGAACCCAGTCGAAGTACTTCTTCAGGTAATGAAAATGAAGTATAATCTAACCACTGTTTCCTATGTTAGTATATTTGTATATTTTGTACAGTTTTTTGCTTTGTTCAAATCATAATTTTAAAGTAAATGCTAAATTGGTTACTTTATATGCTGCCTTAAATTTCAAGGAACCTAAAAGCTTAACCATCCCGCCAAAATGTTACCTGTTATCACATTACTAGCAGCATTATAGTAGAGGTACATTCAATGAAGTCAGTTTAATATCAGGATTTTAGTAGTATATCTTGGTGGAAATACTTACGTATTCAAGTCCTCTATTGATGCCTAAAATTTTAACCTTCTGCCTCTTCTTTCTGCAACCAATACTTTCTCTTTTGACCACAGAAAATAAGGTAGGGGGATAGGAAGAGGTCAGATAATGAAATGATCATTTCTTTTACTGCTTAAACAGTTTATGTATTTATTTCTTTGAAGATATTTTGTGGTTATAGTGGAAATAAACAAGGAAACATGCTTTTTACATATTTTAATTAACACTTTGAGAGATGGAATTTTTCATTAAGATGGGTCCTTTGGATAATTTAAAATAAATACAGAAATAGATAAATTGTCAGTTTTAAAGGGCCTTAAAATGAAGCCTTTTATTTCCATTTTATCACGTGTTAACTCTTTGTATATGGTGTATTTATTTTAGATCGCCAGGATTCAAGAAGCCATAGTTCAAGAAGAAGTTCTCCTGAGTCAGATCGACAGGTCCATTCAAGATCAGGGTCGTTTGATAGCAGAGATAGGCTTCAAGATCGTGATCGTTACGAGCATGAGAGAGAGCGGGAGAGAGAGAGGAGAGATACACGGCAGAGAGACTGGGAGCGAGATGCCGATAAAGATTGGCCCCGGAACAGGGACCGAGATCGACTACGGGAACGGGAGAGAGAACGAGACAAAAGGAGAGACTTGGACAGGGAAAGGGAGAGATTAATCTCTGATTCTATGGAAAGGGACAGGGACAGGGACAGAGACAGAACTTTTGAGAGTCCTCAAATAGAGTCTGTAAAACGCAGTGAAGCAAAACTGGAGAGTGAACATGAGAGAGACCTAGAAGGCACTTTCCGGGACTCTTTAGCTTTGGATAAAGAAAGAATGGATAAAGATCTAGGATCTCTGCAGGGATTTGAAGATACAAATAAAGCTGAGAGAACAGAGAGTATGGAAGGTGAGTGTCACGCCTTTTTGTCGGTTTCAATGCTCCATTCCTTTTCAGATTTCATAGCAAACAAATATTTCCTTTTGAAAGGTCATCTGATACACATATTGACTCCATTGTTTTAGGGAAAATAGAGTTTATAAGGAAAAGCCTTATAATACTTAAAAAATGTGTTCCACTCATTAGTACTATCAAGGTAGACTTGGTTCAAATAAGCCTAAATGAAATAAATGATTACAGTCGTCCCTCGGTCCCTCAGTATCTGCAGGAATGGGTTCCAGAGCCCTCCACAGATAGTAAAATCTGGGCATGCTCAGGTCCCTTATTAAAATGACTTCCCGCTCCTAGAATGAGGGACCCTGAGAAGGCCACATCCACCCTTTTGCCCACTCAGAGCCAACCTCAGCTATGGACATCCACGCTCCAATCCTTCACCCCTGATAATGCTATACAAGCTGGCTTAATGCCTCTGCACTCTGAATGAGCTTCCTTCTCTAGGCTTCTCCGTACCCATTGCCTGATAGACCTTTTCCCTTTTATCTTCTCTTATTCAAACTGCAAGTCCCAGTTTATGCATTATTTCCTCTACGAACCTTGTTTATACATCTTTAATAGCATCCCTGTGCCATATTATAATTATTTTTCCATAGTTTTCTCACCACTATACTGTACTCCTTTGTTAGGCACCATAGCTTTTCATTTCTTTATCATCAAGACTCTAGTAAGGACACAATAAATGGCTGATGAATGAAAATATGTTCTGCTGTGCATACATGTTCTGCATCTTATTCTTTGGTGAATTATAGCCCAGGTTAACAATAGTAATGGCCCCCCTGAAAATTCTTCTGGAAGTTCTGCCTCCACTACACCATTGTTCTGACATAACCTCTCTACTTCAAGCCCCCAAGAAACTTCTGGGATACTTAGTACATAAGCAGTAATATTTTATATTCTTTTTATTTGTTGTATTGTAGCACTAGTCCCAGAATAAAGTTCACATTCTTTTAAAACTATAAACATCCTTACATCTTTTGGTTATTTGGTTAGATATATTCCAATACACCAACTGTTAACATATTTTTTCTACTTGACAAAAACATTTCTGCCTCAGTGGTCTTCACATTTTTATCTCAAATTTGAATTTTAATGGCATCAATTTGTGACCCATAGTACTATTAGAGGTACAACCTTGGGGTATAATTGAATATAATTTTAACCAATCATTGTAATATCTCTCTTGTGATAGGAGTTCTTGCCCTTCATCCCTAAAATATACCATTCATTGGTTGTGATCACAGATAACATAGCATAGAAATTTAGAGGTGAATTACCTATTGTGAAATGCAAAATTTTATCCAGTTAAAGTAGGACAATGAGTTTGATAAAGCTTGAAAAGTTAAAAATCCTATTATTTGCATTTATGTTTAGATGTATATCTGTGTAATGAAGTTATTAAAATTGTTTACTTTAGAAGTGAATGGTGGGGGTATGAGGAGATTACTACAGAACTTAATAGAGTAGAAAATTAGTAGAATGACTAGAAACATCTCATAGTTTATTATATTTTATTTGCTGTAAGTTTTATAAAGCATGCTGTTGCATTTTGAAAACTAATGTTGTAAACTCAGTAAAGTGTATGGATAACACCTGATTAGAAATATTAAGTGTACTGTATAGTTTTATGATAATTCAAGTTCACAACTAAGTCACCAGGAGACAAAGCTTTAGCCTAGGTAGTTGAGAAAAGTTGGTAAATAAAGAAATGGAAGGTACGCTAGTGGTTAAAGTTTCAAATAAATTTTACTAATTAGTTTGCAAGTTCTTTAAAATTAATGAATTTATTTTGATAAAGAAATTAATGCATCCTTTTGAAATTAGATTTCTCTGGACTTAAAGTTTTATTATAAAAAATTAACAACATAATATCAACAATAACTTGTTAGTGGTAGATTTTCTCATATTTTAATTGTAATCTTATAACTTATTTTGATATTGCTGTCCATATTGTGTTCTTGGCATTAAAACTAAATTTAATTTTTAAGTTTTCTTCTGGAGGTATCAAGTGTTTTAAATAATTAAATATAGTTTTCAAATAAAAAAATGCTTTTCAACTTTTCTTAGTGTGCACAGCCTCTCCTCTTTGTTTTCACTTAGATAACCCTTTCCCTTAACACTCTCTTTGGCATGAAATTAATTTTTCTGTTTAGCAGGAGATGACGAATCCAAGTTAGATGATGTGCATTCGTTAGGATCTGGTGCTGGAGAAGGATATGAGCCAATTAGTGATGATGAACTAGATGAAATTCTGGCAGGTGATGCTGAAAAGAGGGAGGACCAACAGGATGAGGAGAAGATGCCAGGTAATCATTTGCAGAGGTGGTTGAATGTAAGAAATATTTAATTATGGTATAGTGATATTCTTTGTTCCCTTTCATGATGTAAGAATTGATAAAATGCAGTTAGAATTTTCCCATTTTAATTAAATGTTTTAATTAACATAGAAGTGCCAATAAAATGAAAATTATAGTTAATATGCTCTGCTCATTTTTAAGTAGACATTGCCTATAAATTGGAAAGGGCATTATTTAAAATAGCACAATTGTAAGATTTCCTATCAAACAGTGATTGTCTAGCAGTGTTCTAGATGGTAGGTGTATGGTACAGAGCTTCACAACTGTGCTGCCACAAACAAACTTTTGAAATGACCATTCAGAAATTTCCAAAGGTCGAGGTTATATTTGAACACTGTTTATATACTTCTCTCTCTCAATTTTCTAAATTCAGTAATCATTTCCATTTATAGTACTTTATTCATTGCCAGAACTTCCTCCAGTGACTGTACCATGAAGCAGCTACCTTCAGTGTTCTTGTTGAATCATCCCAATTAGTCTAATTGTTACTAACAATTTTTTTTTTTTATCATAGGGTCTTTGCTTTGTTTGGGTATACAGAATATTAAATTCTTATTTTGACTTAATTTGCTCTTACATTTTACAGTTTTTTCTAATGTATAATATATATATGAGTGTTATCTTTATTATTATCAGCTATTAGATATTTCTGAATAGAACATTATTTTGTTAATTTCCTAAACTCTGACTTATCAGTGGATAGATTATTCTCAATTTTAATCTTAGCCACTGCCTGATTCTTAAATTTATTTCATAATGAATCATTTGTTTTTAAAAGGTAAACTGTGTCTGTGCATTCATGCACACATGCAAACTAAATACACTCCTGGATTTACTTAATTAACCCTTGAAATGACTCTGGTACCAAGCTTCAAAATGTCAGACCTAATATAGTGAAATGATGGAGTTCTTTCATTGAGGATCTCTCAAGCAATTTAAATGCATTATTTGTAGGAATGGGTTTGCTTAGGTGTTTGTTTGCTTGCCTTTTTTTTTTTGGTTTTGGGGTTTTTTATTGAAGTATAATTGACATACATTAGTTTCAGGTACACAACGTAATGATTTGATATTTGTATACATTGCAACATGATCACCACATTAAGTCTAGTTACCATCTGTCACCATGCAAAGTTACAAAGTTTTTTTTCTTGTGATGAGAACTTTTCAGATATACTTTCTAGCAACTTTTAATGTTGAAATACAATATTATTGACTATAGTTACCATGCTATACATTACATCCCCATGATTTATTTATAATTGCAAGTTTGTACCACTTGATACCCTTGACACATTTTGTCTAAACTTCACATTCCTTCCCCTCTGGAAGCCACCGATCTCTGTATCTATGAGTTTGGTTTTCTTTTTGTTTGATTCTTTTCATTTTAGATTCCACATATAAATGAAATGGGGGGGGTGGAGGCACTCGCCTGTGACCTCTTCGCCTCTTTTCCTTTGGTGAGAAAGTTATTTGTAGAGGTCCTTAAGATTCTAAATTTTAGCTTATATAGAAAACCTTTTGTTTTAAGAATGTGCCTTTTTTGATTTATATTGTTATTTAATGCTTTCTGTGGCTTGGAATCTGTATTTCTCTATAGATAACGAGAATGTATTTCTTGGTATAATAAAATTCTGTTCTTTAACTTTTTGTAGATCCATTAGATGTGATAGATGTGGACTGGTCTGGTCTTATGCCAAAGCATCCAAAAGAACCACGAGAGCCTGGGGCTGCACTCTTAAAATTCACGCCTGGAGCCATTATGCTGAGAATTGGGATCTCTAAAAAGTTGGCTGGTTCTGAACTCTTTACTAAAGTCAAAGAAACATGTCAGAGACTTTTAGAAAAACCCAAAGGTAATTCCGTCCCACTTTGACTATATAATGTTTAATATAAACATTAAGGTGCCTTTGAAAAGGATTCTGTTCTCATGTAGCAGTTACAGTATAAGAACTTTCTCTGTTTTTGAGGACTCACTTATTTTCAGTATTTAATCCTCATGGTCAAAGTTTGTTTTAATTTATTTTGAGAAAAATTTAAGCCTACAGAAAAGTTGTAAACATAGCACAATGATCTTACTGTATCAAAGTTACTTTTTAACAGGTAAGTTCTAATGTCAAAGTGCTCAGTGGTTTACCCAGGGCTAAATGAAGTAGAGCCTGGGGAAGTGAACTAGATATTGTTCATATCTAAGCAAATTGGTTATCTTGGCAACCCTTTCCCCCGGGAAATGGGGAATTCTACTCAAATGCAGATGTTTAGGTTGAGCATTTAACAAAGTGGTTAAGAGCTTAATCTCTGGGCCAGATGGCCTGGATTCCAACAGGCACACCACTTACTAGCTGTTATTTAATTTATGTGTTACTGTTATCATCTACAAGCTGGGAATAATTACACCACCAATCAATTGTTCCATATGATTGTTAGGAGGAACAAATGAGTCGTTACAAGTAAAACACTTAGAATAGTTTCTGACATACAGTGATGCTCAGTAAATATGAGCTATTTAGTTTAAAACATTTTATCGCATTGATTTTAGACCTTACCGCTACAGCTTTTCATTATTCCAGAACACTTTTAGTTTATAGGGTCCTTGTTTTCTGTTTCTCTGGTACCTCGCTTATTATGTTTTGGCAGCTCATTAAGACTTTATTAATGGGGAGGAGGAGTGTAAAACAGGAGGAAAGGAGGTAAAAGGTGAAAGCACTAAGATTATTTAATGTTTTGTCACATTCATTAGAGTAAAAAAGTTTAGGAAAAAGAATTGAGCTTTTACTAAATTGAAAAAAATTGTTTTATGTGTTTCATGATCCATGTTCTTTCTTCGACTGTTAGCATAAGCAGTAAGACTCTTGATTTTAATATGGCTTAGTATACATAGAACGTATGTGTAAGAAACATAAATTATAATGGTGAATATGTGTTAACCTGACAGATGACCAGTGTCTTGAGTTCTTGCCCCACTCTTTCTACTTTGATTGGTTCTGTGATCTTAAGTAACTCTTCTAGGCATAAAATGATGTAATGAAATCCCTAAGTTCTTATCCACATCTACAGCTATTTGCTCCTGTGTCTCTTGCTAATGGCATTTCAAGTTAAAATCTATTGCGTAGTTAGCAAAATCAGACTATAGTTTGTCCCTAATGATCACTTACTTTAAACAATGAAAACGTACACTGTAAAGAAGGATTTGATTGTCCTTACCAAGTAGTCCTATTTTTTGGTGGTATGATAGCTTTGTTAGAGAACTAATATATGATACTGAATATAAGTTCCCTAAGGAATAGGACTGTTTTGTTTACTGCTGTATTGTCTAGTGATCTATTCTTACTAATTATGCCATTGCCTTGAAAAGTACCTGACACATAGTAGGTATTCAATAAATATTTGTGAAATAACTGATTTTTTTCTAATCTATTCTGTTTCTGTGCCCCAGTGCTGAAGAAAGTATATCTCCACTCCCTATGTAATTTTTAAATTCTAAGGCTTAAAACAGAAAACTTGAATATGTACTGAAATTTAAATTGCTTTTGTCCAGGTTTTCTGATTATAGTATGATTAAGTTCTTTGAAGCTAAATTTTCCCAGTTATTTTAGTTCCTTTGGTTTACTTGTACTTATATACGTGTTTAATCTGTCTCGAGTTATTTGGTGCTGGTCAGTTCAAAACCGGAAAAGACTAAGTTTAGCCATGTTATACGTTCTAGGGAGGTTTGCAAGTGTGTTTTATAGTCTACTGTTGTGAAAGCAGAAAAGATTTAAATAAAAAGTAATTTGTCCTAATGAGCAATTTTCAAGGAAGTGCATGGACTCAATGGAGATTTCTTTATTTGTATCTATAGTAGAATGGTGGTGAATGTTTGATGCTATTTTTTTTAATAGTCTGCATTATATGACTGTGTCATTGGTTGGCTCAAACATTGGTATGGCTGAATTACCTGAGGAACCGCCTTTTCCCCCAACAGGATACCCACTAAGGTATCCTAGTTCCAACTGTGGAGAGTCTGTAGGTCTGGTGGTAGAGCCCTGGCACTGTATTTTTAAAAACTGCTCAGATGATTCTGATAGACATCGAAGTTTGTGAACTATTTCTGAGTTTTTATTTACATTTATTTTTGCTTTTGTTATAAACCTATTCACTAGGTGTATAACTTACCAACTAGGTATATTACATGAGACAGGTTTCTTGTTAATTATCTAATCTATTTATGCTCTGCAGTTCAGGAAATGAAATATGTAATGCAATTTCATTAATTCTCAAATGTCTGTTTTGTTTTTACCTAGGTGTTATTTACTATTTCCCTTTGTGGGCTCTAGCAATAAACTGTTTGATCATGTTGCTATAGAAACACTACCTGATACCATTCCTACTCTTGGCCAACTCCTGGAATGTTAACTTTGAAGTTACTACTCTTTCTGTTATTTATTTAGATTAATGACTGACCCTATTCTGTAAATTTTGATTTCTTGTCTATTTTTAACTCAATGTCTATTTTTATTAAGTGTTTTCTCCCTACTGTGCATGTTATGACTTAAAACTAAGTGATTTTGATACATTGTCCCAGGGTTTTACTGTGACCAAATATTGGATAAAATTTGCAGATTATCTAACAAACAGCTAATCACTTTCCTAAGTTTTTTAGGGTTCACAGAATGTAGTCACATTACTACATTTGAATCTTGCCATAATAAAGTGCTGAATCTAGAACTTTTAGTTGATGGTACACAATATATTGAATTTGATTTTACTAATTCTTAACTTGAACTTTTTTCCCATAGTAATCCGTGTCTAAATTCTGTCTCCCAATTCTGCTTTTCTTATATCTTAAAGTGGCTATCAGAGTATTTATTTTTGTTTGAGCCTAGCACCAAAACTACATACTGGAGTTCTCTCACAGAGAACATATTGCCTTTATATGAAATAGTTTTCACCACTGTTGGTAACTTTGATAAAGTATAGATAAACTTAGTATAGATAGACTTTGTGGAATATTCATCTAAGCAGTTGATAACACTTCTATTTTCAGAAACCTTAATGTGTTTATTTTTTATTGAAAGACACAGACAATCTTTTTGAACATGAATTGGGGGCTCTCAACATGGCTGCATTACTACGAAAAGAGGAAAGAGCAAGTCTTCTTAGTAATCTTGGACCATGCTGTAAAGCATTATGCTTCAGGCGGGATTCTGCAATCCGGAAGCAGCTTGTTAAAAATGAGAAGGTACTGTTGTTTCCTTAGAAAAATTGGAACATGTCTGTTGAGTAGTATGGATGACATATTCTTCATTTGATTGCTTTAAGGTGAAATTAAGGTCTCATCTGCTTTTATGAGTTTGGTTTCCCAGTCTTTTACACATGTAAAAGAAAGAATTTTATTAGAATTTATAGTACTTTTTATTTTACTTTAACAGTTTTGAATAACATTTGTTTTGAATAACATTGTTATTGGTAGTGGAAAAAAAAATTTTTTTTTAACATCTCTATTGGGGTATAATTACTTAACAATGGTGGGTTAGTTTCTCTTTATAACAAAGTGAATCAGTTGTACATATACATATGTTCCCATATCTCTTCCCTCTTGTGTCTCTCTCCCTCCCACCCTCCCTATCCCACCCCTCCAGGCGGTCACAAAGCACCGAGCTGATATCCCTGTGCTATGCGGCTGCTTCCCACTAGCTATCTACCTTACCTTTGTTAGTGTATATATGTCCATGCCTCTCTCTCGCTTTGTCACAGCTCACCCTTCACCCTCCCCATATCCTCAAGTCCGTTCTCCAGTAGGTCTGTGTCTTTATTCCTGTCTTACCCCTAGGTCCTTCATGACATTTTTTTTCTTAAATTCCATATATATGTGTTAGCATATGGTATTTGTCTTTCTCTTTCTGACTTACTTCACTCTGTATGACAGACTCTAGGTCTATCCACCTCATTACAAATTGCTCAATTTCGTTTCTTTTTATGGCTGAGTCATATTCCATTGTATATATGTGCCACATCTTCTTTATCCATTCATCTGATGATGGGCACTTAGGTTGCTTCCATGTCCTGGCTATTGTCAATAGAGCTGCAATGAACATTTTGGTACATGACTCTTTCTGAATTTTGGTTTTCTCAGGGTATATGCCCAGTAGTGGGATTGCTGGGTCATATGGTAGTTCTATTTGTAGTTTTTTAAGCATAGTGGCTGAACCAATTCACATTCCCACCAGCAGTGCAAGAGTGTTCCCTTTTCTCCACACCCTCTCCAGCATTTATTGTTCCTAGATTTTTTGATGATGGCCATTCTGACTGGTGTGAGATGATATCTCATTGTAGTTTTGATTTGCATTTCTCTAATGATTAGTGATGTTGAGCATTCTTTCATGTGTTTGTTGGCAGTCTGTATATCTTCTTTGGAGAAATGTCTATTTAGGTCTTCTGCCCATTTTTGGATTGGGTGGTTTGTTTTTTTGATGTTGAGCTGCATGATCTGCTTGTAAATTTTGGAAATTAATCCCTTGTCAGTTGCTTTATTTGCAAATATTTTCTCCCATTCTGAGGGTTATCTTTTGGTCTTGTTTATGGTTTCCTTTGCTGTGCAAAAGCTTTGAAGTTTCATGAGGTCCCATTTGTTTATTTTTGTTTTTATTTCCATTTCTCTAGGAGGTGGGTCAAAAAGGATCTTGCTGTGATTTATGTCATAGAGTGTTCTGCCTATATTTTCCTCTAAGAGTTTGATAGTTTCTGGCCTTACATTTAGGTCTTTAATCTATTTTGAGCTTATTTTTGTGTATGGTGTTAGGGAGTGATCTAATCTCATACTTTTACATGTACCTGTCCAGTTTTCCCAGCACCACTTATTGAAGAGGCTGTCCTTTCTCCACTGTACCTTCTCGCCTCCTTTATCAAAGATAAGGTGACCATATGTGTGTGGGTTTATCTCTGGGCTTTCTATCCTGTTCCATTGATCTATATTTCTGTTTTTGTGCCAGTACCATACTGTCTTCATTACTGTAGCTTTGTGGTATTGAAGTCAGGGAGCCTGATTCCTCCAGCTCCGTTTTTCGTTCTCAAGATTGCTTTGGCTCTTCGGGGTCTTTTGTGTTTCCATACAAATTGTGAAATTTTTTGTTCTAGTTCTGTGAAAAAATGCCAGTGGTAGTTTGATAGGGATTGCATTGAATCTGTAGATTGCTTTGGGTAGTAGAATCATTTTCACAATGTTGATTTTTCCAATCCAAGAACATGGTATATCTCTCCATCTATTTGTATCATCTTTAATTTCTTTCATCAGTGTCTTATAATTTTCTGCATACAGGTCTTTTGTCTCCTTAGGTAGGTTTATTCCTAGATATTTTATTCTTTTTGTTGGAATGGTAAATGGGAGTGT
This sequence comes from Globicephala melas, assembly GCF_963455315.2. NCBI lineage: Eukaryota > Metazoa > Chordata > Mammalia > Artiodactyla > Delphinidae > Globicephala > Globicephala melas. The sequence continues at coordinate 20,588,197 of NC_083331.1, forward strand.
TTTGTTGATTTCACTTTCAGATTTTTCATCATTAGTGTATAGGAATGCAAGAGATTTCTATGCATTAATTTTGTATCCTGCAACTTTACCAAATTCATTGATTAGCTCTAGTAGTTTTCTGGTGGCATCTTTAGGATTCTCTATGTATAGTATCATGTCATCTGCAGACAGTGACAGATTTACTTCTTCTTTTCCGATTTGGATTCCTTTTATTTCCTTTCCTTCTCTGATTGCTGTGGCTAAAACTTCCAAAACTATATTGAATAAGAGTGGTGACAGAGGGCAACCTTGTCTTGTTCCTGATCTTAGTGGAAATACTTTCAGTTTTTCACCATTGAGGATGATGTTGGCTGTGGGCTTGTCATGTATGGCCTTTATCATGTTGAGGAAAGTTCCCTCTATGCCTACTTTCTGCAGGGTTTTTATCATAAATGGGTGTTGAATTTTGTCAAAAGCTTTTTCTGCATCTATTGAGATGATCATATGGTTTTTCTCCTTCAATTTGTTACTACAGTTTATCACATTGATAGATTTGCGTATATTGAAGAATCCTTGCATTCCTGGAATAAACGCCACTTGATCATGGTGTATGACCCTTTTAATGTGCTGTTGGATTCTGTTTGCTAGTATTTTGTTGAGGATTTTTGCATCTATGTTCATCAGTGATGTTGGCCTGTAGTTTTCTTTCTTTGTGACATCCTTGTCAGGTTTTGGTATCAAGGTGATGGTGGCCTCGTAGAATGAATTTGGGAGTGTTTCTCCCTCTGCTATATTTTGGAAGAGTTTGAGAAGGATAGATGTTAGCTCTTCTCTAAATGTTTGATAGAATTCACCAGTGAAGCCATCTGGTTCTGGGCTTTTGTTTGTTGGAAGATTTTTAATCACAGTTTCAATTTCAGTGCTTGTGAATAGTCTGTTCATATTTTCTATTTCTTCCTGATTCAGTCTTGGCAGGTTGTGCCTTTCTAAGAATTTGTCCATTTCTTCCAGGTTGTCCATTTTATTGGCATAGAGTTGCTTGTAGTAATCTCTCATGATCTTTTGTATTTCTGCAGTGTCAGTTGTTACTTCTCCTTTTTCATTTCTAATTTTTTCATTTCTAATTTTATTGATTTGAGTCTTCTCCCTTTTTTTCTTGATGAGTCTGGCTAATGGTTTATCTATTTTGTTTATCTCCTCAAAGAACCAGCTTTTAGTTTTATTGATCTTTGCTATTGTTTCCTTCATTTCTTTTTCATTTATTTCTGATGTGATTTTTATGATTTCTTTCCTTCTGCTAACTTTGGGGTTTTTTTGTTCTTCTTTCTCATTGCTTTAGGTGCAAGGTTAGGTTGTTTATTCGAGATGTTTCCTGCTTCTTAAGGTGGGCTTGTATTGCTATAAACTTCCCCCTTAGAACTGCTTTTGCTGCATCCCATAGGTTTTGGGTCTTTGTGTCTCCATTGTCATTTGTTTCTAGGTATTTTTTTATTTCCTCCTTGATTTCTTCAATGATCACTTCATTATTAAGTAGTGTATTGTTTAGCCTCCATGTGTTTGTATTTTTTACAGTTTTTTTTCCTGTAATTGATATCTAGTCTTATGGCGTTGTGGTCGGAAAAGATACTTGATACAATTTCAATTTTCTTAAATTTACCAAGGCTTGATTTGTGACCCAAGATATGATCTATCCTGGAGAATGTTCCATGAGCACTTGAGAAAAATGTGTATTCTGTTGTTTTTGGATGGAGTGTCCTATAAATATCAATTAAGTCCATCTTGTTTAATGTATCATTTAAAGCTTGTGTTTCCTCATTTATTTTCATTTTGGATGATGATCTGTCCATTGGTGAAAGTGGGGTGTTAAAGTCCCCTACTATGAATGTGTTACTGTTGATTTCCCCTTTTATGGCTGTTAGTATTTGCCTTATGTATTGAGGTGCTCCTATGTTGGGTGCATAAATATTTCCAATTGTTATATCTTCTTCTTGGATCAAGCATATCTTCTTCTTGGATCAATTCCTTGATCATTATGTAGTGTCCTTCTCTGTCTCTTCTAATAGTCTTTATTTTAAAGTCTATTTTGTCTGATACGAGAATTGCTACTCCAGCTTTCTTTTCATTTCCACTTGCATGGAATATCTTTTTCCATCCCCTTGCTTTCAGTCTGTATGTGTCTCTAGGTCTGAAGTGGGTCTCTTGTAGACAGCATATATATGGGTCTTGCTTTTGTATCCATTCAGCCAGTCTGTGTCTTTTGGTGGGAGCATTTAATCCATTTACATTTAAGGTAATTATTGATTTGTATGTTCCTATTCCCATTTTCTTAATTGTTTTGGGTTTGTTATTGTAGGTCTTTTCCTTTTCTTGTGTTTCTTGCCTAGAGAAGTTCCTTTAGCATTTGTTGTAAAGCTGGTTTGGTGGTGCTGAACTCTCAGCTTTTGCTTATCTGTAAAGGTGTTAATTCCTCCATCAAATCTGAATGAGATCCTTGCTGGGTAGAGTAATCTTGGTTGCAGGTTTTTCTCCTTCATCACTTTCAGTATGTCCTGCCACTCTCTTCTGGCTTGTAGGGTTTCTGCTGAGAGATCAGCTGTTAACCTTATGGGGATTCCCTTGGGTGTTATTTGTTGTTTTTCCCTTGCTGCTTTTAATATGTTTTCTTTGTATTTAATTTTTTACAGTTTGATTAATATGTGTCTTGGCGTATTTCTCCTTGGCTTTATCCTGTATGGGACTCTCTGTGCTTCCTGGACTTGATTAACTATTTCCTTTCCCATATTAGGGAAGTTTTCAACTATAATCTCTTCAAATATTTTCTCAGTCCCTTTTACTCTTCTTCTTCTGGAATCCCTATAATTCGAATGTTGGTGCGTTTAATGTTGTCCCAGAGGTCTCTGAGACTGTCCTCACTTCTTTTCATTCTTTTTCTTTATGCTGCTCTGCAGTAGTTATTTCCACTATTTTATCCTCCAGGTCACTTATCCGTTCTTCTGTCTCAGTTATTCTGCTATTGATTCCTTCCAGAGTATTCTTAATTTCATTTATTGTGTTGTTCATCATTGTTTGTTTCAGCTTTAGTTCTTCTAGTTCCTTGTTAAATGATTCTTGCATTTTGTCTATTCTGTTTCCAAGATTTTGGATCATCTTTACTATCATTATTCTGAATTCTTTTTCAGGTAGACTGCCTATTTCCTCTTCATTTGTTAGGTCTGGTGGGTTTTTATCTTGCTCCTTCATCTGCTGTGTGTTTTTCTGTCTTCTCATTTTGCTTATCTTACTGTGTTTGGGGTCTCCTTTTTTCCGGCTGCAGGTTCGTAGTTGCCATTGTTTTTGATGTCTGTCCCCAGTGGCTAAGATTGGTTCAGTGGGTTGTGTAGGCTTCCTGGTGGAGGGGACTAGTGCCTGTGTTCTGGTGGATGAGGCTGGATCTTGTTTTTCTGGTGGGCAGGTCCACGTCTGGTGGTGTATTTTGGGGTGTCTGTGGCCTTATTACGATTTTAGGCAGCCTCTCTGCTAATGGGTGAGGTTGTGTTCCTGTCTTGCTAGTTGTTTGGCATAGGTTGTCCAGCACTGTAGCTTGCTGGTCATTGAGTGAAGCTGGGTGCTGGTGTTGAGATGGAGATCTCTGAGAGATTTTTGCCGTTTGATATTATGTGGAGCTGGGAGGTCTCTTGTTGACCAGTGTCCTGAAGTTGGCTCTCCCACCTCAGAGGCACAGCACTGACTCCTGGCTGCAGCATCAAGAGCATTTCATCCACACAGCTCAGAATAAAAGAAAAAGTAGAGAGAAAGAATTAGTAGAAGTAGGAAGGAAGAAAGAAAAAGAAGAAGGAAAGAAAGGAGGGAGGAAGGAGGGAAGGAAGGAAAAAAGAAAGAAGATACAGTGAAATATAAAATATAATAAAGTTATTAAATTAAAAAATAATTATTTAGGAAAAAAGGGACAGATAGAACCTTAGGACAAATGTTAGAAGCAAAGCTATACAGACAAAATCTAAGAAGCATACACATACACACCCACAAAAAGAGAAAAAGGGGAAAAAATAATAAATCTTGCTCTCAAAGTCCACCTCAATTTGGGATGATTGGTTGTCTATTCAGGTTTTCCACAGATGCAAGGTACATCAAGTTGATTGTGGAGCTTTAATCCACTGCTCCTGAGGCTGCTGGGAGAGATTTCCCTTTCTCTTCTTTGTTCTCACAGCTCCCAGGGGCTCAGCTTTGGATTGGGTCCTGTCACTGCATGTAGGTTGCTGGAGGGCGTCTGTTCTTCACTCAGACAGGACGGGGTTAAAGGAGCTGCTGATTCAGGAGCTCTGGCTCACTCAGGCCGGGGGTAGGAAGGGGCGCAGAGTGCGGGGTGAGCCTGCGGCAGCAGAGGACATCAGGACGTTGCACCAGCCTGAGGCCTGCCATGCATTCTCCCAGGGAAGTTGTCCCTGGATCCCGGGACCCTGGCAGTAGCAGGCTGCACAGGCTCCCAGGAAGAGGGGTGTGGATAGTGACCTGTGCTCGCACACAGGCTTCTTGGTGGTGGCAGCAGCAGCCTTAGCGTCTCCCGCCCGTCTCCGGAGCTCCTTTAAGCAGCGCTCTTAATCCCCTCTCCTCACACACCAGGAAACAAAGAGGGAAGAAAAAGTCTCTTGCCTCTTTGGCAGGTGCAGACTTTTCCCTGGACTCCCTCCTGGCTAGCCGTGGTGCACTAACCCCCTTCAGGCTGTGTTCACGCAGCCAACCCCAGTCCTCTCCCTGCGCTCCAACCGAAGCCTGAGCCTCAGCTCGCAGCCCCGCCCACCCCAGCAGGTGAGCAGACAAGCCTCTGGGGCTGGTGAGTGCCGGTCGGCACCGATCCTCTGTGTGGGAATCTCCCCGCTTTGCCCTCCACACCCGTTGCTATGCTCTCCTCCGCAGCTCCGAAGCTCCCCCCTCCGCCTCCCGCAGTCTCCACCCGCAAAGAGCCTTCCTAGTGTGTGGAAACCTTTCCTCCTTCACAGCTCCCTCCCAGTGGTGCAGGTCCCGTGCCTGTTCTTTTGTCTGTTTTTTCTTTTTTTCTTTTGCCCTACCCAGGTACATGGGGAGTTTCTTGCCTTTTGGGAGGTCTGAGGTCTTCTGCCAGCCTTCAGTAGGTGTTCTGTAGGAGTTGTTCCACGTGTAGATGTATTTCTGGTGTATCTGTGGGGAGGAAGGTGCTCTCCATGTCTTACTCTTCCGCCATCTTCCCCTCCACCTGGAAAAAAATTTTAAATAGTCTATTCCTGTGAAATATTTTTCATTTGCAAAGTTTCTTTAGATAATGAAATATACTAGAAACTTATTTAAATTGAAGTTCAAGGAAAAAAATTTTCCAGAGTGGTGAGGAGATTATATAGTGTTTATGAGAATATACCAAATTGAAGAGGAAATAAACACAAGTGATTATATGTAAACATTTCCTTGAAGAATAAAGGAAATTGAAGCTCAGCTTATTTTTTGTTTGGTTCAGGTAAGGAACCCCAGTTGAGAAAGACAACAGAGGAATTTTTTTGAATGATGACACTTCTGATTGCGGTCGTGGTTTCTTGAATATATACATGAGTGAAGACTCACAGAACTATACATAAAAAGCCAGTTTTACTGTATCACAACTTATAAAATATTTTTTATAATGCAAATGTGGTCAAGGCATCACTCTTCCTTTAAAGATCTAGAAGAGAAATAGCAGAATGCTGGAGATATTCAAATCTTTATTTCATTCTACACATGGTTGGAGAACATTTAACAAAATTTTATGACAATAACTTTCAAAACTGCTAAGGTCGCTTTAAGCTCCAATAATAGCCATCTACAGCTTAGTTTCTCAGTAGACTGCACTGATCAGCTGTCTTCTTTCGAATTTGTTCAGTTCTGGAGCCTACATCTTATGTCATATCAACAGACCAGTAAGGAGTATGGAATGTTCGGTGCTTCTCTTCAGAGAATTGATTGTCATGTGAAAGTAAGACTGAATTAGTGTGTAGCTCCATAGAAGAGATTTTATTTCAAAACGTGGAAGAAATAGTACTGTTCAACAATAGAATGTGCAGTGTTTTTCGTTGTTTTGTCATTGGAAATAATGAAGTAAAAACTACTTGATTACCTGTCAGGGATTGTTGAGAAGATTCCTGCTTTGAGCAAGAAGTTAGACTAGGTGCCCTCTAAAGATTGCTTTCTTTTCTAAGATTCCTTGAGTCTGCAGACATTTCTTAATTTTGCTTTTAAATATCCAACACAGCTAATTTAATATTCATCACTAACGAATTTTTCTTATAACTGATATTTTTGTTAGCAGTTAACCTGTCTTTTCTACTGTCAACTAATAATGTACATGTTTAATTTGTTTTTGTTTTCTCCAAATAGGGCACCGTAAAACAAGCTTATACAAATGCTCCAGTGGTAGACAATGAACTCTTACGACTGAGTCTTCGATTATTTAAGCGGAAGACTACTTGCCACACCTCAGGACCTGAAAAGACTGAAGATAATAAACTCTCACAGTCTAGTATCCAACAGGAACTGTGTGTGTCTTAAGACTGAAGTCCAGGCACATTTTCGGTACTATTTCCCTTTATCAGTGCATATTCTTTTTCAAAGTTCTTTGGTTTGACAAGTGTTATTAGTGACAAAGGCAGAAAAAACTTATCAGCCATGCTAAAAGAGTGACAAACTTTGATTTAAAGACAGTAGTTTGGCTAACAAGATTTTACAAAAATTTTTACACAGTACTTGATACTCATGCAAAATAATGTGAAAGCATCTAGATTTAGTAGTTTATTCTGTACCTTTTGTTAAAACTGAAGACTTTGAAAACGGTCATCCCTGCTCTTCCTGCCTACACAGATTTTTTTATGAAATGGAGCCACTAATTTATGTACTGGATCATCCTTACAGAAACTGCGATTTTCTCCAGAAACAGTGTGTTCACTGAATGAACACACACGCCATGCACCGCTGTGCTGCACAGGACACAGAAAGTGGGGCTGGGCCTTTTTGCTGTGTGTAGGCAGGAGCAAGCCACAATCCTGTTTTCCTTTCTAAAATTGTAACAAAACTACTTAATGGCTCTTCGGTTTTTTTAATATATGTGCATTGTTACAACGTCTATTGGATCTATTTCGAGTCTGAATGGTTTTGTTTATTATCAGAGACTGTCGACTATTTTTATTTTTAATAAATGTACCTTCCCTTTTCTTGTTGTAGATTTACTTTGCTCTTCATTAATCTTACTCCTGATGTTCTAAAACATTTGTCATCAACATTACATGTTTCATACTTAAGATATTTTACTGCTGGAGTTATTACTGGACAGCTGTGAATAATGCAATAATAGTTGAGGATGTACTTCAAATATAGCTCAGTAATACTTGAAACAAACCAAGAGTTAACCAACCTATGTAATCTGAGTTTTAAAATCCTACCATCATACTTTTCAGAGCTATAACCTTTGATTACATTAACCTGCCTCCAGATACAGAGTGGTGAGGAGATTATATAGTGTTTGTGAGAATATACCAAATTGAAGAGAGGAAATAAATACAAGTGATTTTATGTAAGCATTTACTTGAAGAATAAAGGAAATTGAAACATTATTTTCTGTTTGGTTCAGGTAAGGAATCCCAGTTGAGAAAGACAACAGAGGAATTTTTTTGAATGATGACATGGTTACTTGAATATATACATGAGTGAAAACTCACAGAACTATACATAAAAAGCCAGTTTTACTGTATCACAACTTATATTTTTTATAATGCAAATGTGGTCAAGGCCTCACTCTTACTTTAAAGATCCTAGAAGAAAAATAATATATAAAACAATTTACTTTTTATAAATAATATATCTGCTTTATTTTGTATGTACATATTTATCTCATGAAGTGGACTCTTAGAAGGATTTGAAATGGACTCCACTGCAGAATTTGTGGGCAGACAGTAATGACGATAATGAAGGAAACCAATGAAAATTGTAATTTGATGATTGCCTTTCAGAGGTTTTTGTTAAAACTGTAATCCTGTTACCTGTCTCAGTAGTTGTGTATCCTTTTCCTACAGGTAACCTAATGTTTGTTACTGGTTGAAAGGTTATATTCATTTCAAGAAACAGTCATTGTGCACTTAATTTTTACAAAATACTTACCCAGCAAAGGAAATAGTCTTATTTCCAAGTGACCTGGAAAGCATGTATAAGAAAATTACCTTCTTGGGTTTTGTTTTGCTACTTGTAAACACAAAGATTCAGGTGTGTTTCCTCTTCCAATTGGTAAATGTTTTGAATAAAAAAATAAAATTCTTTAATGACCTGGAGAATGAATAACCTTTAGAAAACTACTTCCTGTTTTAGTGGATAATATCATTCTCTGTAGCATAAAGATTTAAAGTCATAGAACCTCTAATATTAGTTCCAAGAATTGTGGAGTGTAACAGAAATAATGGTTTTCCTGTTTTGTGCACTGACTTTAGGAATATTTCACAAGTTATTTCTTTACAGAAATGAAAACTCTGTAGGTAGGTTTGCTATATAGTCAAATCCGTTGCCATTTTAGTTTTGAATATCTTTTTGTTAGGTTGTAAAAGAAAATGTTAAAACCGTTTGTTTGCTTAGTCACAGTATTCAGAGCTTTATGCTCCCACTGGGAATGTCCTGTTAAGTCTCATAATTTTTAAAAATTCAAACATTCTGTGTATTGCTAATCATATACTCATAAAGTTCTTCTAAAGCAGATCTTCTTGTTGAATTTTCCATAAAAGCTCTTGGACCATAAAATCTCAAACCAGTATTCCTGGAAACATCTTCCAATCTATAAATTGTTAGTACAGTTAATGGTTTTCTGTCTCATAACTGATGATGAACTTTGTCCATTTGCCATAACTGCACAACTGGACTCCAGCTGCTAGTGATAAGGAGTTGTCTGTCTAGAGAAGAGGCAGAGAGTTATGTCTGCCATCCAAAGTAAATAAAATGGGAGTTAACAGATACTTATATTTTGTTGAGTCAGTTGTTTGATTTTTTTTTTTTTGGCAGATGTCCTCACTATTTAGTAAAGTCTTATACTAAACTTATAATAGTTGGTAGCTTCTTCACAAAAATTTGTAACTATACTCAAGTAGTACCTTAATATGTTAAAATCTGACCCATCACTTCTCTTTATTCTGATCAGTAACTGCAGGTTATTGTCTCCATCCTTCCCCATGACCACTTATGACTTATCCTTATTAATTTGAAAATCTGTGGCATCAGCAGAACATCCCACATTATTCCTTACTGTAAGATTATGGTAAATAGTATCTATATTGTCAGTGATGCTTTTAAATCTCAGAAAGAAGAGCCAGCATCTGAACCTCAATTTGTTATTTTAAAAGGTGTATGGGTTCCAGCACAAGATAGCTACATAGGAGGATCCTAAACTCACCACTTCCCATGGCCACACTGAATCTACAGCTGCATATGGAACAACTTCCTCTGGACAAAACCCAAAACTAGCTGAGAGACCCCTACAAGGAAGAACCCACATCTAAGCTAGTAGGAGAGGCTGAGACAAAATCTCACCATAAATCCCACTCTCAGTATGGAGACCCCCAATCAAGAGGGAACTCGCAACTTTGAGGTTCTCCCTGAAGAGTGAAGGGTTTGAACCCCACATCTTGCACCCCAACTTTTAAAACTTGCCACTGAGAGACAAGCCCCCCAAACAACATCAAGAGACCCACACTGAGACACGTTGTAAAGTTCAAGTTAAAGACCACGAGAGTATCTTAAAAGCAGCAAGAAAAAAACAACTTGATACCTATAAAGGAACTCCTATATGATTATCAGATTTTGTCAACAGAAACTTTACAGACGAAAAGGGAGTGGCATGATATAGTCAAAGTGCTGAAAGGAAAAAACTGCCAGTCAAGAATTCTCTACCTGACAAAGTTGTCCCTCATAATTAAAGAAGAGATAGAGTTTCCTAGACAAGAAAAGCTAATGTTGTTAATCACCACTGGACTGGCCTTACAAGAAATGTTAAAGGGGCTTCTTTAATCTGAAATGAAAGGGTGTTAATTACTAACAGGAAAACATGAGAGTACAAATCTCACTGGTAAAGGTAAATGTATGGTAAAATTCAGAAAAATCTAATGTAACAGTGATGGGTTAATTACTTATAAGGCTAGTATGAAGGATAAAAGACAAAATTAGTAAAAATAACTACAGCCATAATGATTTGTTAATGGATATACAAGATAAAAAAAAACATAAATTTTAACACTAAAATACAATGGTGGGGATTAAATGTAGAGCTTTAGGTTGAGTTGATACTTATGTTTTTATCCACTTAAAATGGACTATGATAAATAAGTGTTGTAAGCCTCATGGTAACCACAAAGCAAAACCCTATAATAGATTTACAGAAGATAAACCTGAGCATACCACCACAGAAAATCATCAAATTACAAAGAGAGGAGAGGAAAAAGGAATTACAAGACAGCCAGAAAACAATTTAACAAAATGGCAATAAGTACATACCTATCAATAATTAGATTATACGTAAATAGACTAAATTCTCAAATCAAAAGACATTGAGTGGCTGAAAGGATTTAAAAAAACCAAGACTCATCTAATATGCTGCCTACAAGAGATTCACTTCAGATGTGTGGACACACAGCTGAAAGTGAAGGAATAGCAAAAGATATTCCATGCAAATGGAAACCAAAACAAAGAGTAGCTATACTTACATCAAACAAAATAGACTTTAAGACAAAAACTGTAGTAAGAAGCAGACATGGTCACTGTATAATGGTAAAGGGGTCAATCCAACAAGAGGATATATTACAATATTTATGTACCTGACAGAGAAGAACCTAAATAAAGCAAATATTAACAAACCTACGGAGAGAAATTGACAGTAATACAATAATAGTAGGGGACTTTAATATCCCATTTCCATCAGCGGATAGATCATACAGATAAAAATTAATGAGGAAACATTCGCCTTAAAAGGACATATTATACCAGATGGACTTAGAAACATACACACAACATTCCATCCAAAAGTAACAAACATTCTTCTGAAGTACACTTGGAATATTTCCAGGATAGATCATATGTTAGGCCACAAAAAATCTTAATAAATTTAAGAAAATCAAAATCGTATCAATCATCTTTTCTGACTTAACAATGGTATGACTAGAAATCAGTTGTAAGAAAACTGGAAAACTCACAGGTATGTGTACAGAGGCTACTGAATGACCAATGGGTCAGAGAAGAAATCAAAAGAGAAAATTTAAAAACCTTGAGACAAATGAAAATGGAAATACAACATACCAAAAGTTATGGGATATAGCTAAGCAGTTCTAAGAAGGACATTCATGGCAATAAATCCCTACATTAAGAAAAAAGAAAGACCTCAAATATACAACCTAAATTTACACCTCAAAGAACTAGAAAGAGGACAACAAACCCCAGAATTAGTAGAAGGAAGGAAATAACAAAGATCAGAGCAGAAATGAATTAAATGTAAATTTAAAAGCCAGTAGAAAAGATCAATGAAACTAAGAGCTGGGGGGGTCGTTTTTGAAAAAAATTGACAAATCTTTAGCAAGACTCACCAAGAAAAAAGAGAAGATTCAACTAAGAAATGAAAAAGATGTTACAACTGATACCACAGAAGTACAAAGGATCATAAACTACTACAATTATTCAGCAAATTGGACAACGTATAGGAAATGGACAAATTCCTAAAAACACAATTTTCCAAGACTGACTCATGAAGAAACAGAAAATCTGAACAGATTCATACTAGTAAAGACATTGAATCATTAAGTAAAACCCTCCCAATGAAGTCCAAAAGTCCATGACCAGATGTTTTCACTGATGAATTCTACCAAACATTTAAAGAATTACTACAAATCCTTCTCAAACTCTTCCAGAAAACTACAAGAAGCAACACTTCTGAATGCATTTTATGAGGCGAGCATTACCCTGATACCAAAACCAAAATAGGATACCACAAGAAAATTACAAGCCAATATCCCTGATGAACATAGTTGTAAAAATCCTCAGCAAAATATTAGAAAACCAAATTTAACAATATATTAAAAGGATCATACACCTTGACCAAATCAGATTTATTCTAGGGATGCAAGGATGGTTCAACATCAGAAAATCAATCAGTGTGATACACCCCCATTAACAAAATGAAGGATAAAAAAGTATATGATAATCTCAATAGATGCAGAAAAAGCATTTTACAAAATTCAACATCCATTCATGATAAAAAGTCTCAACAAAGTTGGTATAGAGAGAACATAACATACTAAAGGCCATATATGATGTGCCCACAGCTATCATACTCAATGGTGAAAAACTGAAAGCTTTTCCTCTAAGATCAGGAAAAAGACAAGAATGCCCACTCTCACCACTTTTACTCAGCATAGTATTGGAAGTCCCAACCAAATCAGTTAGTCAAGAAAAAGAAACAAAAGTCATCCAAATCAGAAAGAAGTAAAACTCACTATTTGCAGATGACATGATACTATATAGAGAAAACCCTAAACTCCATCAAAAAACTATTAGAACTAATAAATGAATTCAGTAAACTTGCAAGATACAAAATCAGTGTGCAATAATCTGTTGTGTTTCTATACACTAACAACAAACAGAGAAACTAAGAAAGCAATCCCATTTATAATTGCATCAAAAAGAATAAAATACTTAGGAAAAAATTTAACCAAGGAGGTGAAAGACCTGTACACTGAAAACTATAAGATGAAAGAGATTGAAGATATAAATAAATGGGAAGATAATCCATGTTCATGAGTTAGAAGAATTAGTGTAAAAATGTCTATACTACCCAAAGGAATCTACAGATTCAGTGCAATCCCTATCAAAATTCCAATGGCACTTTTCACAGAAGTAGAACAAACTCCTAAAATGTGCATGGAACCAAAAATGACCCCAAATAACTGAAGCAAATTTTGGAAAAACAGAATAAAGCTGTAGGCATCATACTCCCTGGTTTCTAACTATATTATTGTACAAAGCTATGGAAATTAAAACAGTATGGTATTGGTATAAAAACAGACATGTAGGTCAATGGAACAGAATAGAGAGACCATAAATAAACCCATGCATATATGGTTAATTAATATATGACAAAGGAGTCAAGAATATACAATGGAGAAAGGACAGTCTCCTCAATAAATGAGGCTGGGAAAACTAGACAGCCACATGCAAAAGAATGAAACTGAACCATTATCTTACACCATAAAAAAATTTTAAGTCGAAATGGATTAAAGACTTGAATGTGAAACCAGAAACCATAAAACACATAGAGGAAAAAATAGGCAGTAAGCTCCTTGACATCAGATGGCAATGATTTTTTGGAACTACAAAAAAAAAAAAAAAAGCAAGAATAAACAAGTGGGACTATATCAGACCAAAAGCTTCTGCACAGCAAAGGAAACCATCAACAACATGAAAAGGAAACCTACAAAATGGAGAAAATATTTGCAGATCATATATCTGGTAAGAGGTTAACATCCAAAACATATAAAGAACTCAGAGGACTCAAACCAAAAATCTCACACAGAAAAAAACCCCCAAACAATCCCATTATAAAATGGGCAGAGGATCTGAACAGACATTTTTCCAAAGATGACACACAGATGGCCAATAGGTACATGAAAAGGTGTTCAACATCACTAATCATCAGGGGAATGCAAGTCAAAACCACATGATATTACCTCACACCTTTTAGAATGGCTGTTCTCAAAAAGACAAGAAACAACAACTGTTGGTGAAGATGTGGAGAAAAGGAAGCCATTTTGCACTGTTGGTGGGAATGTAAATTGGTGCAGCCACTATGGAAAACAGTATGAAGGTTCCTCAAAAAATTAAAAATAAAATTACCATATGATTCAGCAATTACACTTCTAATTATCCAAAAAAAAATAAAAACACACACAACTAACTGCTGAACATTCATTGACAGGAAGACACTGGAACTCACCAAAAAAGATACCCCACATCCAAAGACAAAGGAGAAGCCACAATGATATGGTAGGAGGACTGCAATCACAGTAAAATCAAATCCCATAACTGCTGGGTGGGTGACTCACAAACTGGAGAACACTTATACCAGAAAAGTCCACCCAGTGGAATGAAGGTTCTGAGCCCCACGTCAGGCTTCCCAAGCTGGGGGTCCAGCAACAGGAAGAGGAATTCCTAGAGAATCAGACTTTGAAGGTGAGTGGGATTTGATTGCAGGACTTCGACAGGACTGGGGGAAACAGAGACTCCACTCTTGGAGGGCACACACAAAGTAGTGTGTGCATCGGGACCCAGGGGAAGGAGCAGTGACCCCATAGGAGACTGAACCAGACCTACCTGCTAGTGTTGGAGGGTCTTCTGCAGAGGTGGGGGGTGGCTGTGTCTCACCGTGAGGACAAGGACACTGGCAGCAGAAGTTCTGGGAAGTACTCCTTGGCATGGGCCCTCCCAGACTCCGCCATTATCCCCACAAAACAGCCCGGGTAGGATCCAGTATTGGGTTGCCTCAGGCCAAACAACCAACAGGGAGGGAACACAGCCCCACCCATCAGCAGACAAGTGGATTGAAGTTTTACTGAGCTCTGCCCACAAGAGTAACACCCAGCTCTACCCACCAACAGTCCCTCCCATCAGGAAACCCGCTCAAGCCTCTTAGATAACCACATCCACCAGAGGGCAGACAGCAGAAGCAAGAAGAACTACAATCCTGCAGCCTGTGGAAGGAAAACCACATTCACAGAAAAACAGACAAGATGAAAAGGCAGACGGCTATATACCAGATGAAGGAACAAGATAAAACCCCAGAAAAACAACTAAATGGAGATAGGCAACCTCCCAGAAAAAGAATTCAGAGTAATGATAGTGAAGATGATCCAGGACCTCAGAAAAAGAATGGAGGCAAAGATCGAGGAGATGCAAGAAATGTTTAACAAAGACCTAGAAGAATTAAAGAACAAACAAACATAGATAAACAATAACTGAAATGAAAACTACACTAGAAGGAATCAATAGCAGAATAACTGAGGCAGAATATCGGATAAATGACCTGGAGGACAGAATGGTGGAATTCACTGTTGTGGAACAGAATAAAGAAAAAAGAAAAAGAAATGAAGACAGGCTAAGAGGCCTCTGGGACAACATTAAATGTAACAACATTTGCATTATATGTGTCCCAGAAGGAAAAGAGAGAGAGAAAGGACCCAAGAAAATATTTGAAGAGATTATACTCAAAAACTTCCCTAACACGGGAAAGGAAATAGGCACCCAAGTACAGGAAGTGCAGAGAATCCTATACAGGATAAACCCAAGGAGAAACACACCGAGACACATAGTAATCAAATTGGCAAAAATTAAAGACAAAGAAAAATTACTGAAAGCAGCAAGGGAAAAAAGACAACATACAAAGGAACTCCTATAAAGTTAACAGCAGATTTCTCAGCAGAAATTCTACAAGCCAGAAGGGAGCGACATGACATATTGAAAGTGATGAAAAGGAAGAACCTAAAACCAAGATTACTCGACCCAGCAAGGATCTCATTCAGATTCGATGGAGAAATCAAAAGCTTTACAGACTAGCAAAAGCTAAGAGAATTCAGCACCACCAAACCAGCTCTACAGCACCTCTCTAAGTGAAAAACACAAGAGAAGAAAAGGACCTACAAAAACAAACTGAAAACAATTAAGAAAATGGTCATAGGAACATACATATCAACAATTACCTTAAAAGTGAATGGATTAAATGCTCCAACCAAAAGACACAGACTTGCTGAATGGATACAAAAACAAAACCCATCTATATGCTTTTTACAAGAGACCCACTTCAGACCTAGGGACACATACAGACTGAAAGTGAGGGGATGGAAAAAGATATTCCATGCAAATGGAAATCAAAAGAAAGCTCGAGTATCTATACTCATATCAGATAAAATAGACTTTAAAATAAAGAATGTTACAAGAGACAAGGAAGGACACTACATAATGATCAAGGGATCAATCCAAGGAGAAGATATAACAATTATAAATATATACGTACCCAACATAGGAGCACCTCAATACATAAGGCAACTGCTAACAGCTGTAAAAGAGGAAATCGACAATAACACAATAATAGTGGGGGACTTTAACACCTCACTTACACCAATGGGAAGATCATCCTAACAGAAAATTACTAAGGAAACAAGATTTAAATGACACAAGAGACCAGATAGTACTGATATTTATAGGACATTCCATCCAAAAACAGCAGATTACACTGTCTTCTCAAGTGTGCACGGAACATTCTCCAGGATAGTTCACATCTTGGGTCACAAATCAAGCCTCAGTAAATTTAAGAAAATTGAAATCATATCAAGCATCTTATCTGAGAACAATGCTATGAGATTAGAAATCAATTACAGGAAAAAAATGTAAAAAACACAAACATATGGAGGCTAAACAATACATTACTAAATAACCAAGAGATCACTGAAGACATCAAAGAGGAAATCAAAAAATACCTAGAGACAAATGACAATGAAAACACAATGGTCCAAACCCTATGGGATGCAGCAAAAGCTGTTCTAATAGCGAAGTTTATAGCAATACAAGCCTACCTCAAGAAACAACAAACATCTCAAACAATCTAACCTTACACCTAAAAGAACTAGAGAAAGAACAACAAACGAAACCCGAAGTTAGCAGAAGGAAAGAAATCACAAAGATCAGAGCAGAAAAAAATGAAATAGAAACAAAGAAAACAATAGCAAAGATCAATAAAACTAAAACCTGGTTCTTTGAGAAGATAAACAAAATTGATAAACCATTAGCCAGACTCATCAAGAAAGAGAGGGAGAGGACTCAAATCAATAAAATTAGAAATGAAAAAGGAGAAGTTACAACAGACACCTCAGAAATACAAAGCATCCTAACAGACTACTACAAGCAACTCTATGCCAATAAAATGGACAACCTGGAAGAAATGGACAAATTCTTAGAAAGCTATAACCTTCCAAGACTCAACCAGGAAGAAACAGAAAATATGAACAGACCAATCACAAGTAATGAAATCGAAACTGTGATTAAAAATCTTCCAACAAACAAAAGTCCAGCACCAGATGGCTTCACAGGTGAATTCTATCAAACATTTAGAGAAGAGCTAACACCCATCCTTCTCAAACTCTTCCAAAAAACAGCAGAGGAAGGAACACTCCCAAACTCATTCTATGAGGCCACCATCACCCTGATACCAAAACCAGACAAAGACACTGCAAAAAAAAAAAAGAAAATTACAGACCAATATCACTGATGAATATAGATGCAAAAATCCTCAACAAAATACTAGCAAACAGAATCCAACAACATGGTAACAGGATCATACACCATGATCAAGTGGGATTTATCCCAGGGATGCAAGGATTCTTCAATATACGCAAACTAATCAATGTGATACAGCATATTAACAAACTGAAGAATAACAACCATATGATCGGAGGGAGCTTCAAGATGGTGGAAGAGTAATATGCGGAGATCACCTTCTTTCCACAAATACATCAGAAATATGTCTACATGTGGAACAAGGCCTACAGAACACCTGCTGAACACTGGCAGAAGTCCTCAGACCTTCCAAAATGCAAGAGACTCCCCCATGTACCTGGGTAGGGCAAAAGAAAAAAGAAAAAACAGAGACAAAAGAATAGGGACGGGACGTGCTCCTCTGGGAGGGAGCTGTGAAGGAGGAAAGGTTTCCACACTCTAGGAAGGCGCTTCACGGGTGGAGACGGGGTGGGGGGGGTAGCGGAGGGGGGGAAGCTTCAGAGCCACAGAGGAGGGCACAGCAAAAGGGGTGCAGAGGGCAAAGTGGAGAGATTCCCACACAGAGGATCAGTGCCGACCAGCACTCACCAGCCCAAGAGGCTTGTCTGCTCACCCGCTGGGGCAGGCGGGGCTGGGAGCTGAGGTTCGGGCTTTGGAGGTCAGATCCCAGGGAGAGGACTGGGGTTGGATGCGTGAACACAGCCTGAAGGGGGTTAGTGCACCACGGCTGGCCAGGAGGGAGTCCGGGAAAAAGTCTGGAGCTGCTGAAGAGGCAAGAGACTTTTTCTTCCCTCTTTGTTTCCTGGTACGTGAGGACACGGGATTAACAGCGCCACTTAAAGGAGCTCCAGAGACGGGCACAAGCCGCGGCTAAAAACGCGGACCCCAGAGACGGGCATGAGACGCTAAGGCTGCTGCTGCCGCCACCAAGAAGCCTGTGTGCAAGCACAGGTCACTCTCCACACCTCGCCTCCCGGGAGCCTGTGCAGCCCGCCACTGCCAGAGTCCCGGGATGCAGGGACAACTTCCCCGGGAGAACACACGGCGAGCCTCAGGCTGGTGCAACGTCATGCTGGCCTCTGCCGCCACAGGCCCGCCCCGCATCCATACCCCTCCCTCCCCCCGGCCTGAGTGAGCCAGAGCCCCCGAATCAGCTGCTCCTTTAACCCCGTCCTGTCTGAGTGAAGAACAGATGCCCTCAGGTGACCTACACGCAGAGGCGGGGCCAAATCCAAAGCTGAACCTCAGGAGCTGTGCGAACAAAGAAGAGAAAGGGAAATCTCTCCCAGCAGCCTCAGGAGCAGCGGATTAAATCTCCACAATCAACTTGATGTACCCTGCATCTGTGGAATACATGAATAGACAACGAATCATCCCAAATTGAGGAGGTGGACTTTGGGAGCAATGATATATATATATGTATTTTTTTCCTTTTTCTCTTTTTGTGAGTGTGTATGTGTATGCTTCTGTGTGTGGTTTTGTCTGTATAGCTTTGCTTTTACCATTTGTCCCAGGGTTCTGTCTGTCCATTTCTTTGTCTGTTTTACTTAAAAAATTATTTTCTTAATAATTATTTTTTAATAACTTTAATTAATTTTACTTTATTTTTTTAATTTTATCTTCTTCCTTCCTTCCTTCCTTTCTTTCTTTCCATTTTTTCTCCCTTTTATTCTGACCCGTGTGGATGAAGGGCTCGTGCTGCTCCAGCCAAGCATCAGGGCTGTGCCTCTGAGGTGGGAGAGCCAAGTTCAGAACACTGGTCCACAAGACACCTCCCAGCTCCACATAATATCAAATGGTGAAAATCTCCCAGAGATCTCCATCTCAACGCCAGGACCCAGCTTCATTCAATGACCAGCAAGCTACAGTGCTGGACACCCTATGCCAAACAATTAGCAAGAAAGAAACACAACCCCATCCATTAGCACAGAAGCTGCCTAAAATCATAATAAGGCCACAGATACCCCAAAACACACCATCAGACATGGATCTGCCCACCAGATAGACAAGATCCAGCCTCATCCACCAGAACACAGGCACTATTCCTCTCCACCAGGAAGCCTACACAGCCCACTGAACCAATCTTAGCCACTGGGGACAGACACAAAAAACAACAAGAACTACAAACCTGCAGCCTGCAAAAAGAAGACTCCAAACAAGAAGTCAAGAAAAATGAGAAGACAGAGAAACACACAGCAGATGAAGGAGCAAGGCAAAAAAGCACCAGACCAAACAAACGAAGAGGAAATAGGCCGTCTACCTGAAAAAGAATTCAGAGTAATGATAGTAAAGATGATCCAAAATCTTGGAAGTAGAATAGAGGAAATACAAGAAACGTTTAACAAGGAACTAGGAGAACTAAAGAACAAACAAACAGTGATGAACAACACAATAAATGAAACTAAAAATTCTCTAGAAGGGATCAATAGCAGAATAACAGAGGCAGAAAAAGGGATAAGTGACCTGGAAGATAAAATAGTAGAAATAACTACTGCTGAGCAGAATAAAGAAAAAAGAAAGAAAAGAATTGAGGACAGTCTCAGAGACCTCTGGGACAACATTAAATGCACCAACATTCGAATTACAGGGGTCCCAGAAGAATAAAAGAAAAAGAAAGGGACTGAGAAAATATTTGAAGAGATTATAGTTGAAAACTTCCCTAATATGGGAAAGGAAATAGTTAATCAAGTCCAGGAAGCAGAGAGAGTCCCATTCAGGATAAATCCAAGGAGAAACATGCCAAGACACATATTAATAAAACTATCAAAAATTAACTACAAAGAAAAAATATTAAAAGCAGCAAGGGTAAGACAACAAATAACACCGAAGGGAATCCCCATAAGGTTAACAGCTGATCTCTCAGCAGAAACTCTGCAAGCCAGAAGGGAGTGGCAGGACATACTGAAAGTGATGAAGGAGAAAAACCTGCAACCAAGATTACCCAGCAAGGATCTCATTCACATTTGATGGAGAAATTAAAACCTTTACAGACAAGCAAAAGCTACGAGAAATCAGCACCACGAAACAAGCTTTAAAACAAATGCTAAAGGAACTTCTCTAGGCAGGAAACACACACAAGGAAAAGACCTACAAAAACAAACCCAAAATAATTAAGAAAATGGTAATAAGAACATACATATCGATAATTATCTTAAATGTAAATGGATTGAATGCTCCACCCAAAAGACATAGACTGGATAAATGGATACAAAAACAAGACCTGTGTATATACTGTCTACAAGAGACCCACTTCAGACCTAGGGACACATACAGACTGAAAGTGAGGGGATGGAAAAAGATATTCCATGCAAATGGAAATCAAAAGAAAGCTGGAGTTGGGCTTCCATGGTGGCGCAATGGTTGAGAGTCCGCCTGCCGATGCAGGGGACATGGGTTCGTGCCCCAGTCTGGGAAGATCCCACATGCCACGGAGCGGCTGGGCCCGTGAGCCATGGCCGCTGGGCCTGTGCATCCGTAGCCTGTGCTCCGCAATGTGAGAGGTCACAACAGTGAGAGGCCCATGTACAGCAAAAAAAAAAAAAAAAAAAAAAAAAAGGAAAAAGAAAAAAAGAAACCTGGAGTAGCAATTCTCGTATCAGATAGACTTTAAAATAAAGACTATTACAAGAGACAAAGAAGGACACTGCATAATGATCAAGGGATCGATCCAAGAAGATATAACAATTGTAAATATTTATGCACCCAACAGAGGACCACCTCAATACATAAGGTAAATACTAACAGCCATAACAGAGGAAATCAACAGTAACACAATCATACTAGGGGACTTTAATATCCCACTTTAACCAATGGACATATCATCCAAAATGAAAATAAATAAGGAAACACAAGCTTTAAATGATACATTAAACAAGATGGACTTAATTGATATTTATAGGACATTCCATCCAAAAACAACAGAATGAATACACATTCCTCTCAAGTGCTGATGGAACTTCTTCAGGATAGATCATACCTTGGGTCACAAATCAAGCCTTGGTAAATTTAAGAAAATTGAAATCGTAACACGTATCTTTTCTGACCACAACGCTATGAGACTACATATCAATTACAGGAAATAATCTGTAAAAAAAAAAAAAAAATACAAACACATGGAGACTAAACAATACACTACTTAATAACCAAGAGATCACTGAAGAAATCAAAGAGGAAATCAAAAAATACCTAGAAACAAATGACAATGAAAACATGACGACCCAATATCTATGGGACGCAGCAAAAGCAGTTCTAAGACAGAAGTTTACAGCAATACAATCCTACCTTCAGAAACAAGAAACATCTCAAATAAATAACCCAACCTTACACCTAAAGCAATTAGAGAAAGAAGAACAAAAAAACCCCAAAGTTAGCAGAAGGAAAGAAATCATAAAGATCACATCAGAAATAAATGAAAAAGAAATGAAGGAAACCATAGCAAAGATCAATAAAACTAAAAGCTGGTTCTTTGAGAAGATAAACAAAATTGATAAACCATTAGCCAGACTCATCAAGAAAAATAGGGAGAAGATTCAAATCAATAGAATTAGAAATGAAAAAGGAGAAGTAACAATTGACACTGCAGAAATACAAAGGATCATGAGAGATTACTACAAGCAACTCTATGCCAATAAAATGGACAACCTGGAAGGAATAGACAAGTTCTTAGAAAGGCACAACCTTCCAAGACTGAACCAGGAAGAAATAGAAAATATGAACAGACCAATCACAAGTAATGAAATTTAAACTGTGATTAAAAATCTTCCAACAAACAAAAGCCCAGGACCAGATGGCTTCACAGGTGAATTCTATCAAACACTTAGAGAAGAGCTAACACCTATCCTTCTCAAAATCTTCCAAAATATAGCAGAGGGAGGAACACTCCGAAACTCATACTACGAGGCCACCATTACCCTGACACCAAAAACCAGACAAAGATATCACAAAGAAAGAAAATTACAGGCCAATATCACTGATGAACTTAGATGCAAAAATCCTCAACAAAATACTAGCAAACAGAATCCAACAGCACATTAAAAGGATCATACACCATGATCAAGTGGAATTTATCCCAGGAATGCAAGGATTCTTCAACATACGCAAATTATTCAATGTGAAACACCATATTAACGAATTTACGGAGAAAAACCATATGATTATCTCAATAGATGCAGAGAAAGCTTTTGACAAAATTCAACACCGATTTATGATAAAAACCCTCCAGAAAGTAGGCATAGAGGGAACCCACCTCAACAAAATAAAGGCCATATACGACAAACCCACAGCAAACATCATTCTCAATGGTGAAAAACTGAAAGGATTTCCTCTAAAATCAGGAATGAGACAAGGATGTCCACTCTCACCACTATTATTCAACATAGTTTTGGAAGTCCTAGCCATGGAAATCAAAGAAGAAAAAGAAATAAAAGGAATACAAATTGGAAAAGAAGAAGTAAAACTAGTAAAACTGTCACTGTTTGCAGATGACATGATACTATATATAGAGAATCCTAAAGATGCTACCAGAAAACTACTAGACCTAATCAATGAATTTGGTAAAGTAGCAGGATACAAAACGAATGCACAGAAATCTCTAGCATTCCTATACACTAATGATGTAAAATATGCAAGTGAAATTAAGAAAACGCTCCCATTTATCACTGCAACAAAAAGAATAAAATATCTAGGAATAAACCTACATGGGAGACAAAAGACCTGTAGGCAGCAAATTATAAGACACACTGATGAAAGAAATTAAAGGCAATACAAACAGATGGACAGATATACCATGTTCTTGGATTGCAAGAATCAACATTATGAAAATAACTCTACTACACAAAGCAATCTATGGATTCAATGCAATCCCTTTCAAACTACCACTGGCATTTTTCACAGTACTAGAAAAAATAATTTCACAATTTGTATGGAAACACAAAAGACCCCAAATAGCCAAAGCAATCTTGAGAAAAAAAAAAACGGAGTGGGAAGAATCAGGCTGCCTGACTTCAGACTATACTACAAAGCTACAGTAATCAAGACAGTATGGTAGTGGCACAAAAACAGAAATATAGATCAATGGAACAGGATACAAAGCCCAGAGATAAACCCACACACGTACGGTCACCTTATCTTTGATAAAGGATGCAAGAACATACAGTGGAGAAAAGACAGCCACTTCAATAAGTGGTGCTGGGAAAACTGGACAGGTACATGTAAAAGTATAAAATTAGAACACTCCCTAATACCATACAGAAGAATAAACTCAAAATGGATTAAAGACATACATGTAAGGCCAGACAGTAGCAAACACTTAGAGGAAAACACAGGCAGAACATTCTATGAAATAAATTACAGCAAGATCCTTTTTGACCCACCTCCTAGAGAAATGGAAATAAAAATAAACAAATGGGACCTCATGAAACTTAAAAGCTTTTGCACAGCAAAGGAAACCATAAACAAGACAAAAAGACAACCCTCAGAATGGGAGAAAAAATTGCAAATGAAGCAACTGACAAAGGATTAATCTCCAAAATTTACAAGCAGCTTATGCAGCTCAATATCAAAAAAACAAACACAATCCAAAAATGGGCAGAAGCACTAAACAGACATTTGTCCAAAGAAGATATACAGATTGCCAACAAACACATGAAAGAATGCTCAACATCATTAATTATTAGAGAAATGCAAATCAAAACCACAATGAGGTATCACCTCACACCGGTCAGAATGGCCATCATCTAAAAATGTACAAACAATAAATGCTGGAGAGGGTGTGGAGAAAAGGGAACACTCTTGCACTGTTGGTGGGAATGTAAATTGATACAGCCACTATGGCGAATGGTGTGAAGGTTCCTTAAAAAACTAAAAATAGAACTACCATATGATCCAGCAATTCCACTACTGGGCATATACCCTGAGAAAACCATAATTCAAAAAGAGTCATGTACCAAAATGTTCATTGCAGCTCTATTTACAATAGCCAGGACATGGAAGCAACCTAAGTATCCATTGACAGGTGAATGGATAAAGAAGATGTGGCACACATATACAATGGAATATTACTCAGCCATAAAAAGAAACGAAATTGAGTTACTTGTACTGAGGTGGATGGACCTAGAGTCTGTCATACAGAGTGAAGTGTGTCAGAAAGAGAAAAATAAATACTGTATGCTAACACATATATATTGAATCTAAGAAGAATAAAAAATGGTCATGAAGAACCTAGGTGCAAGATGAGAATAAAGACACAGACCTAGTAGAGAATGGACTTGAGGGTATGGGGAGTGGGAAGGGTAAGCTGTGATAAAGTAAGAGTGGCATGGACATATATACACTTCCAAATGTAAAATAGATAGTGGGAAGCAGCCGCATAGAAGAGAGAGATCAGCTCAGTGCTTTGTGACCACTGAGAGGGATGGGATAGGGAGGGTGTGAGTGAGGGAGATGCAAAAGGGAAGAGATAGGGGAACATAGGTATATGTATAACTGATTCACTTTGTTATAAACAGAAACTAACACACCATTGTAAAGCAATTGTACTTCAATAAAGATGTTAAAAAAAAAAAACATGATCATCTCCATAGATGCAGGAAAAGTTTTTGACAAAATTCAACACCGTTTACGATACAAACTCTCCAGAAATTAGGCATAGAGGGAACCTACCTCAACATAATAAAGGCCATATATGACAAAGCCACAGCAAACACGATTCTCAATGGTGAAAAACTGAAAGCATTTACTCTAAGATCAGAAACAAGACAAGGAGTCCACTCTCACCACTATTATTCAACATAGTTTTGGAAGTGCTAGCCACGGCAATCAGAGAAGAAATAAAAGGAATACGTATTGGAAAAGAAGAAATAAAACTGTCACTGTTGGCAGATGACATGATACTGTACATAGAGAATCCTAAAGATGCCACCAGAAAACTACTAGAGCTAATCAATGAATTCAGTAAAATTTCATTTGGTAAAAATGATGAAAAATCTGAAAAAGAAATTAAGGAAACACTCCCATTTACCACTGCAAAAAAAAGAATAAAACACCTAGGAATAAGCCTTCCTAGGGAGACAAAAGATCTGTATGCAGAAAACTATAAGACACTGATGAAAGAAATTAAGGTAAGAAAAACAGATGGAGAGATATACCAGGTTCTTGGATGGGAAGAATCAATATTGTGAAAATGACTGTACTACCCAAAGCAATCTACAGATTTTATGCAACCCCTAACAAATTACCAATGGCATTTTTTACAGAAATAGAACATAGAATATTAAAATTTGTATGGAGACACAAAAGATGCTGAATAGCCAAAGCAGTCTTAAGGGGGAAAAACGGGGCTGGAGACTCCCTCCCATCAAGCCTCTTAGGTAGCTTCATCCACCAGAGGGCAGACAGCAGAAGCAAGAACTACAATCCTGCAGCCTGTGGAAGGAAAACCACATTCACAGAAAGACAGACAAAATGAAAAGGCAGACGGCTATGTACCAGATGAAGGAACAAGATAAAACCCCAGAAAAACAACTAAATGAAGTGGAGATAGGCAACCTTCCAGAAAAAGAATTCAGAATAATGATAGGGAAGATGATCCAGGACCTCGGAAAAAGAATGGAGGCAAAGATCGAGGAGATGCAAGAAATGTTTAACAAAGACCTAGAAGAATTAAAGAATAAACAAACATTGATGAACAATACAATAACTGAAATGAAAACTACACTAGAAGGAATAGCAGAATGACTGAGGCAGAAGAACGGATAAGTGACCTGGAAGACAGAAGGGTGGAATTCACTGCTGTGAAACAGAATAAAGAAAAAAGAATGAAAAGAAAGGAAGACAGCCTAAGAGACCTCTGGGACAACATTAAATGCAACAACATTCGCATTATGGGGGTCCCAGAAGGAGAAGAGAGAAAGGACCGGAGGAAATATTTGAAGAGATTATAGTTGAAAAATTCCCTAACATGGGAAAGGAAATAGCCACCCATGTCCAGGAAGCGCAGAGAGTCCCATACAGGATAAAACCAAGGAGAAACACGAGACACATAGTAATCAACTTGGCAAAAATTAAAGACAAAGAAAAATTATTGAAAGCAGCAAGGGAAAAAAGACAAATAACATACAAGGGAACTCCCATAAGGTTAACAGCTGATTTCTCAGCAGAAACTCTATAACCCAGAAGGGAGTGGCATGATATACTTAACGTGATGAAAGGGAAGAACCTACAACCAAGATTACTCGACCCGGCAAGGATCTCATTCAGATTTGATGGAGAAATCAAAAGCTTTACAGACTAGCAAAAGCTAAGACAATTCAGCACCATCACACCAGCTCTACAACAAATGCTAAAGGAACTTCTCTAAGTGGGAAACACAAGAAAAGAAAGGATCTACAAAAACAAACCCAAAACAATTAAGAAAATGGTCATAGGAACATACATCTCAATAATTACCTTAAAAGTGAATGGATTAAATGCTCCAACCAAAAGACACAGACTTGCTGAATGGATACAAAAACAAGACCCATCTATATGCTGTCCACAGAAGACCCACTTCAGACCTAGGGACACATACAGACTGAAAGTGAGGGGATGGAAAAAGATATACCATGCAAATGGAAATCAAAAGAAAGCTGGAGTATCTATACTCATATCAGATAAAATAGACTTTAAAATAAAGAATGTTACAAGAGACAAGGAAGGACACTACATAATGATCAAGGGATCAATCCAAGAAGAAGATATAACAATTATAAATATATACGTACCCAACATAGGAGCACCTCAATACATAAGGCAACTGCTAACAGCTGTAAAAGAGGAAACGACACTAACACAATAATAGTGGGGGACTTTAACACCTCACTTACACCAATGGACAGATCATCCATAATGAAAATAAATAAGGGAACAGAAGATTTAAATGACACAATAGAACAGATAGATTTAATTGATATTTATAGGACATTCCATCCAAAAACAGCAGATTACACTTTCTTCTCAAGCATGCACGGAACATTCTCCAGGATAGATCACATGTTGGGCCACAAATCAAACCTCAGTAAATTTAAGAAAACTGAAATCATATCAAGCATCTTTTCTGACCACAGTACTATGAGATTAGAAAGGAATTACAGGGAAAAAAACGTAAAAAACACAAACACATGGAGGCTAAACAATATGTTACTAAATAACCAAGAGATCACTCATGAAATCAAAGAGGAAAGTTAAAAATACCTAGAGACAAATGACAATGAAAACATTGTGATCCAAAACCTATGGGATGCAGCAAAAGCAGTTCTAAGAGGGAAGTTTATAGCTATACAAGCCTACCTCAATAAACAAGAAACATCTCAAGTAAACAATCTAACCTTACACCTAAAGGAACTAGATAAAGAAGAACAAACAAAACCTAAATTGGCAGAAGAAAAGAAATCATAAAGATCAGAGCAGAAAGAAATGAAATAGAAACAAAGAAAACAATAGCAAAGATCAATAAAACTAAAACCTGGTTCTTTGAGAAGATAAACAAAATTGATAAACCATTAGCCAGACTCATCAAGAAAGAGAGGGAGAGGACTCAAATCAATAAAATTAGAAATGAAAAAGGAGAAGTTACAACAGACACCTCAGAAATACAAAGCATCCTAACAGACTACTACAAGCAACTCTATGCCAATAAAATGGACAACCTGGAAGAAATGGACAAATTCTTAGAAAGCTATAACCTTCCAAGATTCAACCAGGAAGAAACAGAAAATATGAACAGACCAATCACAAGTAATGAAATCGAAACTGTGATTAAAAATCTTCCAACAAACAGAAGTGCAGGACCAGATGGCTTCACAGGTGAATTCTATCAAACATTTAGAGAAGAGCTAACACCCATCTTCTCAAACTCTTCCAAAAAACTGCAAAGGAACACTCCCAAACTCACTCTATGAGGCCACCATCATCCTGATACCAAAACCAGACAAAGATACTGCAAAAAAAAGAAAATTACAGACCAATATCACTGATGAATATGGATGCAAAAATCCTCAACAAAATACTAGCAAACAGAATCCAACAACACATTAAAAAGATCATACACCACGATCAAGTGGGATTTATCCCAGGGATGCAAGGATTCTTCAATATACGCAAATCAATGTGATACACCATATTGACAAATTGAAGAATAAAAGCCATATGGTCCTCTCAATAGATGCAGAAGAACTTTTCAGAAAAACTTTTTTCTTTTCAGATAAAAACTCTCCAGAAAGTGGGTTAGAGGGAACCTATGTAAATATAATAAAGGCCATATATGACAAACCCACAGCAAACATCATTCTCAATGGTAAAAAACTGAAAGCATTTCCTCTAAGATCAGGAACAAGACAAGGATGTCCACTCTCACCACTATTATTCAACATCGTTTTGGAAGTCCTAGCCATGGAAATCAAAGAAGAAAAAGAAATAAAAGGAGTACAAATTGGAAAAGAACAAGTAAAACTGTCACTGTTTGCAGATGACATGATAGTATTCATAGAGAATCCTAAAAATGCCACCAGAAAACTACTAGAGCTAATCAATGAACTTGGTAAAGTTGCAGGATACAAAATTAATGCACAGAAATCTCTTCCATTCCTATACACTAATGATGAAAAATCTGAAAGAGAAATTATGGAAACACTCCCATTTACCACTGCAACAAAAAAAGTAAAATACCTAGGAATAAACCTACCTAGGGAGACAAAAGACCTGTATGCAGAAAACTGTAAGACAGTGATGAAAGAAATTAAAGACGATACCAACAGATGGAGAGATATACCATGTTCTTGGATTGGAAGAATCAATATTGTGAAAATGACTACACTACCCAAAGCAATCTACAGATTCAATGCAATCCCTATCAAATTACCAATGGCATTTTTTAACGGAACTCAAACAAATAATCTCAAAATTTGGATAGAGACACAAAAGACCCCGAATAGCCAAAGCAGTCTTGAGGGGAAAAAACGAAGCAGGGGGAATCAGACTCCCTGACTTCAGACTATACTACAAAGCTACAGTAATCAAGACATTATGGTACTGGCACAAAAACAGAAACATAGATCAGTGGAACAAGATAGAAAGCCCAGAAATAAACCCATGTACCTATGGTCAACTAATCTACGACAACGGTGGTAAAGATATACGATGGAGTAAAGACAGTCTCTTCAATAAGTGGTGCTGGGAAAACTGGACAGCTACATGTAAAAGAATGAAATTAGAACACTCCCTAACATCATACACAAAAATAAACTCAAAATGGATTAGAGACCTAAATGTAAGACTGGACACTATAAAACTCTTAGAGGAAAACATAGGAAGAACACTCTTTGAGATAAATCACAGCAAGACCTTTTATGATCCACCTCCTAGCATCATGGAAATAAAAACAAAAATAAACAAATGGGACCTCATGAAACTTAAAAGCTTTTGCACAGCAAAGGAAACCATAAACAAGACGAAAAGCCAACCCTTGGAATGGGAGAAAACATTTGCAAATGAATCAACGGACAAAGGATTAATCTCCAAAATATATAAACAGTTCATGCAGCTCAATATTAAAAAACCAAACAACCCAATCCAAAAATGGGCAGAAGACCTAAATAGACATTTCTCCAAAGAAGACATACAGATGGCCAAGATGCACATGAAAAGCTACTTAACATCACTAATCATTAGAGAAATGCAAATCAAAACTACAACGAGATATCACCTCACACCAGTTAGAATGACCATCATCAGAAAATCTGCAAACAACCCATGCTGGAGAGGGTGTGGAGAAAAGGGAACCCTCTTGCACTGCTGATGGGAATGTAAATTGATACAGCCACTATGGAGAACAGTATGGAGGTTCCTTAAAAAACTAAAAATAGAATTACCATATGACCCTGCAATCCCACTACTGGG
The DNA here is from genome assembly GCF_963455315.2 of Globicephala melas. NCBI lineage: Eukaryota > Metazoa > Chordata > Mammalia > Artiodactyla > Delphinidae > Globicephala > Globicephala melas. Next base: position 20,618,443 of record NC_083331.1, read on the forward strand.
CGTATACCCAGAGAAAATCATAATTCAAAAAGACACATGCACCCCAATGTTCACGGCAGCACTATTTACAATAGCCAGGTCATGGAAGCAACCTAAATGCCCATCAACAGACGAATGGATAAAGTTGTGGTACATATATACAATGGAATATTACCCAGCCATAAAAAGGAATGAAACTGGGTCTTTGTAGAGACATGGATGAATCTAGAGACTGTCATACAGAGTGAAGTAAGTCAGAAAGAGAAAAACAAATATCGTATATTAACGCATGTATGTGGAACCTAGAAAAATGGTAAAGATGAACTGGTTTGCAGGGCAGTAATTGAGACACAGATGCAGAGAACAAACGTATGGACACCAAGAGGGGAAAGCAGCAGGGGACAGGCGTGGTGGTGGTGTGATGAATTGGGAGATTGGGATTGACATATATACACTAATATGTATAAAGTGGATAACTAATAAGAACCTGCTGTATAAAAAAATAAATAAAATTCAAAATAACAAAAACACTAACTCAAAGGGATATGTACACCACTATGTTTACTGCAGTATTACTTACAATATGCAAGACATGGAAGCAACGTATGTGTCCACTGGTAAATGAATGGATAATGAAAGTGTGGTATGTATATAAATACACACACAATGGAATACTACTCAGCCATAAAACAAATGAAATCTTGCCATTTGCAACAACACGGGATAGACCTTGAGGGCATTATGCCAAGTGAATAAGTCAGTCCTATAAGCACAAATACTGTATGGTCTCACTCGTGTGGAATCCAAAAAAAAAAAAAAAAATTCTTAGATACAGAAAATAGATTGGTGGTTGCAGGAAGTGGAGGATAGGGGGTGGGTGAAACGGATGGTCAAAAGGTACAAACTTCCAGTTGTAAAATAAATAAGTCCTGGGGATGTAAAGTACAGCATGATAAGTATAGTTAATAATCTTGTCCTTACATATTTGAAAGGTGCTGAGAGTAGATCTTAAAGTTTCTCATTATAAGAAAAAAATTGTTAGTACCTGTGGTGATGGATATTCATAAGACTGACTGTGGTGATCACTTCACAGTATACACAAATATTGAATCATTAGGTTGTATACCTGAAACTAATATAATGTTATGTCAATTATATCTCAAGAAAAAAAAATTCCTACATGCTGAAAAAAAAAAAGTATATGCACCCCTCCCACTTTCAAGGGGTGTTTCCTTTTATTTATTTCCCTAGCTAAAATTATATAGCCATATTTCTAAATATTGTATTTAAATTTGAACTTGGACTTGCCTTATTATCAGTTCGCTTTAAAAATTTCTACACTATATAATAAACTGCATTTATTCATTAATTTTTTAATCTATTTGAGTATTTTGAAAGCAATGGCATACTCCAGGGGAAAACTGTACCTGGAGATGTGAAGTAAGATTTTTTAAAATAACCTATGTGGATCTACAGATATAACTTCCCAACTTTATTAAACTGTTTCGTCTTTCATATTTCCTATCATATTGTCTTGATATGCATTTTTGTGGACTTAGTCATTTTGAATAACTCAGACACATTCTTTTCCGAACTAACGCTCTTTTGGTCGTGTTAGAAATATAAGTGGAGTAGCTTCGGCAAAGATGGGGAAGTAAAGAGACATATGCATAAAATAATTGTAAACTGCAATAATTGCAATGAAAGGAAAAACCAGTCAGTTCCAGTCAGCTGGAAAATAATGGAGTGAAGGTTGGGGTAGGGTATTAGTTTAGATTGATGGCTGGAGAAGGTTTTATGTATATAATGACACCTAAAACCTAAAAAGCAGCTAGCAGGACAAGGAATGGGAAGAGAATTTCAGGCAGAGGGATTGCAATGTGCAAAGCCCTGAACTAGGAAAAGAGCTTTGGTCCATTACAAGAACTGAAATCCTACTGTAGCTCATCTTTGGATGGAGTGGGGGGAATTGGGTGGGGGAAATGCCAGAGGGAGGGTCTAGGACAGTGCTATTCAACAGAATTTTCTACAGTCGTGGAAACGCTCTGTATATGCACTGCCCAATATAATAGCTTTACGTGGCCACTGAGTATTTGAAATGTAGCCAGTGTGGGGGGTTTTTTTGTTTGTTCTTTTTGCGGTACACGGGCCTCTCACTGTTGTGGCTTCTCCCGTTGCCGAGCACAGGCTCCGGGCGCGCAGGCTCAGCAGCCATGGCTCACGGGCCAAGCCGCTCCACGGCATGTGGGATCTTCCCGGACCGGGGCACGAACCCGTGTCCCCTGCATCGGCAGGCGGACTCTCAACCACTGCGCCACCAGGGAAGCCCTAGCCAGTGTGTGTTTTTAATCTTTTATGCAAAATTAACTAAATTTTTAACAAGTATGTGTGACTAGTGGCTACCATTTTGGACAGTATTAGAGTGTTTCCCAAAGCGGTACACAAGACCTTTTTGTTGTAACTATTATATTTAATGTTTGTTATTTCTATTTTGGCCAAGTGGTACAGATTTTTTTAAATTAACTGTAGCAATATGACATTTCCTTTTAGGATAAATGGCTGAACAAATTAAGTAGAACAGGTGGTATGGAGATAGGACAAAAATTATTGGTGCTCAAATAACTGAAGTTTAGAAAGTGCAGGCTACATACGAAATTCGAATTTTACCTCAAGGCGAACATTGAGAGGGATAATGGAACTGTATAGGGCTCTGCCTCCTCTTTCTCTGAGCCAGACCATGTCCAGGAGGACTTCTTCAGCCAGTCTTGCTCTTCTGCATGTCCTAAACGGTTGTTACAAATCAGGGACACAGCTTTTGCTTTTCAGAGGGGAACGTTTCGTGTCCAGAAAGAGTATTTTTTTGCTGAGATCTGGTGCTGTCAGGTCCCTGTTGACTCACTGCACTGCCTCCTTTCACTTTCTCCCCACACTTCTGTCAATCTCAGCCCTTCTGGAAGCCCTTACGTCTGCTTTGGCATTTGAAGATCATATCGGTCTCCTAATTTGATGGGAAATAGAACTTGTGGAATATTTTTACCATCCCTTTGCTGATTCAGTACAATTTAAAGGAGGAAAATCGGGATCAATATTGATTTATGCCACCATGTTCCTACTGAAGTCCTCTCCAAACCAAAACTGAATCCAATGGGCACTTTAATTCTCAGCTCATACAGTTCCATCGGGATGCATTCTGTCTTAGAAGAACACCAATAATAAATACTTGGAATTATTATATCAATATAGACCAAATAAATGAAGGTTAGTTCATTTTATTGATGTCATTCTGATGATAGGTGGGAATTATATTTCCTCTCTTTGTCCTTATTTCCTTTATCATAATTAACACATGGCCAACTCTAGAAGCAAAGGAAGCTGGGAAATTGAGTATTTCAATTTTCTAGTCCTTATATTAGAAATGACCAGAGGAGATGAGGGTTGGATATAGATGTTAGGTTTGCCAAAAATGGTGTCTTCTGCAATTTCAGTAGTAAGGAGGAACATGGACACAGGTTCAGTCCTGTTGAAACCTCTTAAAACTTAACAGTAGTCCAGAGGCCTGGGTTCTAATCCTACTTCTGCCACAAACTGGCAGTGAGACCTCGAGCAAGCCATTGTACCTTGGCTTTCTCATCTATCAAGTAAGCAGGTGCTAGAGAATCATAAGATTTAGACAGAAAGCTGACATACAATGGCTCAGAGACAGGCCAAAGATGTGTCCGTTGGCTTGTCGGGAACTAAGAGCACAGGATAGGAAAAGGTCTCACTGCTTAGCAATGAGAGTGAGGAATAGGACAGCATTTTGACTATGAAAATCCTCCAATGCTTCTCAATCTTCCTACATCACAAAGTTAATTCAGGTTATGGCTTCTGAAAAAAAAAAAAGTTATGGCTTCTGGGTCAGATTTTCCTCCTGACATTTATATAGATTAAATATATCTTAGCTAGCCAGCTAGACAGACAGACAGACAGATGCTCTATCTACTTATCTACTTCTCCAAGTAATAATTTAGGGAACAGAATGGGAGAAAAATATTTGCAAACGATGCGACTACAAGGGGCTTAATTTCCAAAATATACAAACAGCTCATACAACTCAACAACAAAAAAAACCCGACAACCCAATCCAAAAACGGGCTGAAGACCTTCATAGACATTTCTCCAAAGAAGAAATACAGATGGCCAATAGGCACATGAAAAGATGTTCAATGTCGCTAATTACTAGAGAAATGCAAATCAAAACTACAACGAGGTACCACCTTACACCAGTCAGAATGGCCATCATTAAAAAGTCTACAAATAATAAATCCCGGAGAGCATGTGGAAAACAGGGAACCTCCTACACTCTTGATGGGAATGTAAATTGGTACAGCCACTATGAAAACCAATATTGAGGTTCCTTAAAAAACTAAAAATAGAATTACCATATGAACCAGCAGTCCCATTCCTGGGCATACATCCATAAAAAACTAATTTGAAAAGATACATGCACCCCATTGTTCATAGCAGCACTATTCACAATAGCCAAGACATGGAAACAACCTAAATGTCCACTGACAGATGAAAGGATAAGGAAGATATGGTACATATATACAGTGGAATATTACTCAGCCATAAAAAAGAATGAAATAATGCCATTTGCAGCAACATGGGTGGACCTGGAGATTACCATACTAAGTGAAGTAAATCAGAAAGAGAAAGACAAATACCATATGATATCACTTATATGTGGGATCTAAAATATGACATAAATTAACCTATCTATGAAACAGAAATAGAATCATGGACATAGAGAACAGACTTGTGGTTGCTGAGGGAGTGAGGTTTGGGCGAGGGATGAAGTGGGAGGTTGGTGGTAGCAGATATAAGCTTTTATATATAGAATGGATAAACAACAACGTCCTACTGTAGAGCACAGGGAACTATACTCAATATCCTATGATAAACCATAATGGAGAAGAATATTTTAGAAAGAATGTACATATATGTAAAACTGAATCACTTTGCTGTACAGCAGTAATTAACACAACATTGTAAATCAACTATACTTCAATAAAAAAAATAACTAAGGAAACTCTTCTTGAACATGGGCTAGACTTGATGACTCATCTCTAACAAATGGAGAAGCATGGATGGCGAAGGTGAGTGACTACAAGCCTAGGTCATAAAAGGCATTTTGGCTTCTTATTTGCTCTCTTGGATCACTTGCTCTGGGGAAGCCAGCTGCCATGTCACAAGAACATTTCCAACCACTCTTTGGAGAAGTCCATGTGGTGAGAGACAAAGGAAGGTTTTCTGTCAATAGCCATTTGAGTGTTCCATCTTGGAAACAGATCCTCCAGCCCTAGTCAAGCCTTCAAGCCTTCTTTCCAATTCTTTAGCTTAGTTCAGTGTTGTTAAACTGGATTTGTTCCTTCATCAGAAGAGGTAAAAGATATGTCATTTAAATCACACCTTTTACATTTGTCTGTTTACATATTATCTGCAAAATAAGCTGTATCTAGAGAAAGCTGGGATTTGAAGATTACTGGAATATAATTTGCAGATCTTTCAACCTGCATCCTTTAATCATTCCACATAAGCTCTAATTATCAGCAGAATTCTTCTGTAGGTACAGCTATATCCAAGGAAACACTGGACCAAATAACAAAAGTCTATTCAAATTAAATGAGATAAGCATTTAAAATTGCTGTGTAAACTGTAATTTACTATGCAAACGCAAGATACCTGCAGCTATCATTTTCATCTAACCAATCCTTTATAGAATAATGTTATGGGCTGAACTGCCTCCCCCTCACCAACTTCATATTTTGAAATCCCAATACCTCAGAAGGTAACATATTTGGAGATGAGGTCTTTAAAGAAGTGATTAAGTTATAATGAAACAGGATGGGACCCTAATCCAATATGACTGATGTCCTTATGAGGAAGAGACACCAGGGGTGTGTATACACCGAGAAGCAACCATGTGAAGAGGCAGCAAGAGAGACAACCGTCTGCACACCAAGGCGAGAGGAAGTCAACCCGGCCAGCACCTTGATCTGGACTTCCAGCGTCCAGAACTGAGAAAAAATAAATTTCTGTTTTTAACCCACTCTGTGATGCCATGCTATGGCAGCCCTAGCAAGTGGATACAGCTGGTCCCTTCTCCATCCTGTACATCCTTACAGCCACAGTTCAAGTGTAGGAGGTTCACATCATTATCTTTAAAATACTCAAAGAATAAAGTTTTTTATTAAACATTGCAAATTGCATCCAATAACAACCATTAAGTATACCATACAACAATCTATCTACAATTAATCGAGCCCAACAGTAGTTCATTCTTGCATAACCAACAAATGAGGGCAAAACACCCTGCTATTTATACGGGATTCCTAGCACTTGCAGGCAGGCAACGGGGAATTCCACTTTATTTAACGAGTGATAAGAAGCATTGGGAGAACTATATGAAAATGAATATGAAGGTTGATTCTGATTTAAAAGCACATTAAGTTTGGAAACTAAACAAAAACATCAAAATGACACAAAAACATCCATTAATACTAAATCCTTGGTCTCATTTCTTGATTTGGACCATGCTTATCATTCAGACGCCCCCATTCAGATCCATTCTCCCCACTGCCACCAGAATAATCTTTCTAAGTTACCCTAAAATACAGATGTGATCGACCTGTTTTCTAGCTGGGGTCTTGGCACTGTCAAACAATAACCTTAAGCAAGTCAATTAGTCTCTCTGAGTGTCACTTTCTCAAGCTATAAAGTAAGGGAGTTGGGTTGTAGGCTGTTTTAAGTTTCCAGGAATTTCTCTGTCACTCCTCCGCTTAAAATTCTGTGAATGCTTCCTGTTTTCCATGGAAAAAATCCAAACACACGCTTGGTCTGTAAAGGCCCTTCACAGTCTCACCCCAATCTACCTTCTAGCTGCATCTCCCTCCCATTACGACCTCCAATGGCTCCGTGTGCTTGTTCATCCTGTGAGATTCTGAGCATCTTGGATACTGTGTCTTCATCCACCTTTGTGTGTCCGATGTAGGACACTGACAGGGTTCAGAACAAGCTACCCCAGGGCTTACCTGGTGGTCCACAGGTAAGGGAAGATCCCACATGCTGCGCGGCAACTAAGCCCACGCACCACAACTACTGAGCTCATGCACCACAACTACTGAGCCCATGCGCCGCAACTACTGAAGCCCGCGCTCTGCAACAAGAGAAGCCACCGCAATGAGAAGCCCGCGCACCACAACAAAGAGTAGCCCCCGCTCGCCGCAACTAGAGAAAGCCCACGTGCAACTTTCAAGGACAAGCTACCCCAAAATATGGCACCTTGGTGTGCTATTTTAGGCTGAAGGAATTTGAGAAAAACAGCAGCAGAAAGATCTCTGACCTTCCCCCACCCTTTTCCCTTGAAATAGGTCACAAGAGCCTCATGTGAGAGGTGTCCTCCCTTCTCTCCAAGACGGTGGGATGCCGAGAAGCGTCCAAGCAAGCAGGTCTTGCAGAGTTTCCCCCAGCTTATTACACTTAGCTGCTACACCCTTCGTCCCATCGTATTTCTCCACAACCTTCCACTCTTCATCAAACCTAGCAGAAAAGCACTCAAGTTTAACTGCTGCTTCGAGTCTTCATTTTCTTATGAGAGCTCCTGTGTCATATAAATCTATATCAAATAAATCTGAATGCTTTTCTCCTGTTAATCTACCAGTTTAATTTTCAGACCTAGCCAGGGATCCTAAAAGGGTTGAGGAAAACTTTTTCCTCCCCTACATCCCAGTGCCAGACATAGAAATACTTTCTTAATAAATGTTGGATGTTGCTTCTGCCCTGAGTACCACCTGCCTACTTATCACTCCAGTGCCTCCTTTATTATTTATCAGATTTCTATTTATCCTTTAGATACAGTTCAAACGCCACTTCGGTGAATTTCTTCTTTTCCTGTTCCAAATTAAACACTCTGTCCTCTCTGCACTTTTTTTTTTGCCTACCATAGCACATCTCCACTGTACATTATTAGAGTCCCTATTATGTCACTTCTGCGGTTGTATTCTAGTTGGTTGGATATGTGTCCAGATTATTTTGCAGATTAGGAATAACTTGTTTTCAGAGACCAGTTTTTGCTTTTGCTTTTTTTTTTTTTTTTTGGCCACACTGCTCGGCATGTGGGATCTTAGTTCCCCGATCAGGGATCGAACCCGTGCCCCCTGAAGTGGAAGCACGGAGTCCTAACCACTGGAACGCCAGGGAATTCCCCCAGAGACCATTTGAAACTGAACTTTTTAGTCCCCATTCCCATGTCGTTCCAGTGCTTTTTCACTTGAACATAATGTTAAATTAATTCAACAAGGAGGCCATTAGACTGAGGCGGCTCTAACACCTTAGCAGCCTATGCAGGCAAACCAAAGCATAAGCCTGAAAAGCTTCAAGGTTCAGAAATCAAAACCTAAGGACATATCATATGATACCACTTATATGTGGCATCTAAAATATGACACAAATGAACTTATCTACGAAACAGAAATAGACTCACAGGGAACAGACTGATAGGTGCCAAAGGGGAGAGGAGATGGGGGAGGGATGGATTGGGAGTTTGGGGTTAGCAGGTGCAAACTATTATTCATAGAATGGATAAACAACAGGGTCCTACTGTATAGCACAGGGAACTATAGTCAATATCCTGTGATAAACCATAATGGAAAAGAATATATGTAACAATCACTTTACTGTACAGCAGAAATTAACACAACATTGTAAATCAACTAAACTTCAATAAAATAAATTTAAAAAAAAAGAACAGCAAAAACAAAAACAAACCTAAGGACAACCAATCACAAGCAGCCAATGAAGCTTCAGGTGAGGCAACAGATTAAGCTACAGCCAATCAAGTAAGTTCCTTGCTTTGCTTCTTCCTCTTCTCTATAAAAGTCATGTTGCAGCTCCCCTTGGAGAAGGGGCTCCTAACCACTTCCGGTTTGGTGCTGCCCAATTTGAAACTCTTAAGATTCTTTTTATTTTTTTATTGAAGTACAGTTGAATTACAATGTTGTGTTAGTTACTGTACAGCAAAGTGGCTCAGTTGGACATATATATTCTTTTTCGTCGTGGTTTATCACAGGATATTGAATATCATTCCCTGTGCTATACAGTAGGACCTTGCTGTTTATCCATTCTATATATAATAGTTTGCATCTGCTAGTCCCAAACTCCCAATTCATCCCTCTCCCATCCCCCGACCCCTGCCTCGGCAACCACCAGTCTATTCTCAATGTCCCTGATTCTGTTTCTGAAACTCTTAAGATTCTTAACATGCTTCCGTTTACCTTTTAACAACAGTGAACGTAGATGTTTACTGAATCCAGTTGTGGTAGGTTAAAATTTTCTACTCTGTCATACAATATTTTTCCTTTGGATTTATTCAAGTAAGGACAGGAGTTTTGTGATAGAACCATTATACTTGGTCAGGTTCTAGTTAACTCCACTTAAAATTTTCATCCTTTTAGTGCAGGGTTTTTTTTTTTCATATTAACATGCAAATATAGGTCATAGAGATTTCTTAGGCCTCATTAATTTTTACTCTCTAGTTGCCAGACTTTCGTTCTCTGCATTATTTTTGCATGTCAATTTCATCTGTGATGGGGAAAAAGGACAAAATGATTAAAAATAATAATTATTTTAAAATGAAAACTAGGATACAGTTTTTACATTTGTGGCAGCAATCCCATTTCAATTATTATCTTCATTCTTGCTGTCTCAGGCCCCCCCGTGGATAAAAGCCAATTTTTTCCATCTGCACTGCTGTCTCATGTGTAATATTTATAAATTCATTACAACTGTTCCAAACCATCAAGGGCAATTGAAGGTAGCAATAAACTTTGTCAAAACTGTTACTGTGGTTAACCAGTTGCCTAGGACATTCACCATCATGGATTTAGCTTCAGGAAGTTAACTAGCAAACCTGGTTACAACCACTAGTGAGCAGCCTTGAAGAGACTATTGCTTAATTAATCTTTGTATTGTGCTAATGAAAATGTTCAATAGGTTCATGCTTGAATTGGATGGTTCAGAGAAAATGTGAATTCCCTGAAGGGCAAATGTGGACAGATCTCCCATTAAAGTCAGTGGTCCAACCAAGAAGCTCTTTTAGTCATTTTGAAGTTAAAAGGGCTAGTAGATAATTTCATAATAAGTCGATGACGTTTCTAGTGGCTACATGGGAGATATTACTACCACCTCTCCTGAAGATCTTTGCCTGTTCCTTTGGAAAAGAATCTCATTATTACAATTCTTAAATAGATACTGGCTTTTATTTTCCATCAGACTCCACAGGAAAAAGCATAAATTAAACTTGGAGCACTTATCTTTAACAAGCAGACTTGGGTGGGGATGGGAAAATAGCACGTGCTGGTGGTGTCATTGTTCAATCAGGAATCCATTAGGTTAGAAAAATTCTATCCAAAACTATATAATTAAACCAGAGGAAGGCCCTGCTGGATAGGGTTTTTTTTTTTTTTTTTTTTTTTTTTTCGGTATGCAGGCCTCTCACTGCTGTGGCCTCTCCCGTTGCGGAGCACAGGCTCCGGACGCGCAGGCTCAGTGGCCATGGCTCACCGGACGCGGCATGTGGGATCTTCCCGGACCGGGGCACGAACCCGTGTCCCCTGCATCGGCAGGCGGACTCTCAACCACTGCGCCACCAGGGAAGCCCTGTTTTGTTTTTTTAATGAGGGGACTCCTGTTTACTTTGCATTGGCCTGTCACGTGGGGTTCACGTGTGGGCAGGAGCAGCCCCATTGGTCACGGCTTGTAGGTGCGCTCCATGGACACTGGTAACTAGTTAATCACTAGTGTGTGTCCCAGGACGGCTGTGCTGGCTTTCTTTCCCCTGCGAAATGTGAATGAAATAAACAGTCATTCGTGGAAACATGAAAGCACCCTGCCTCGAGGGTCGGGTGTGTGCAGGGAAGGAGATTATAAGCACAGGTTAAGATGCCTATTTCTCAAGGGGCTGGTAATTGCTGGTCATTAATACCATTTCCCCCACCCACACTCCAAAAACCATCTGTGTGGGCATTTCTTTCCTCTTTGTCCGTGTGGGAAAAGAAAATTCCTCTGGTGTATGATACAGCGGATGGGTAGCAAGCACTTCCTTGATCTCGTACGTGTTTTGTATTCATAAATTCAGAGTTACTTCAATTATGAAAATGGGTTTTTTTCCTGCTGTTGGTACCTAACGTCGAGTAAAGCCTTTTTGGTATTTTAACTGCGAGAAGAGCTTAAATACTGGGAATTGAAATAAACCTGCTGAGCGTAAGTAATAGCAGACTTTAATGACTAACAATGAGTTTATAAAATATAAGTTTAAATAATGAACTCTGAAATCTAAGTGCATACATACTTCAAGCTGTAAGTAACTTAGGCTGGTTAAAGACTTATTCAGTTGGAAACAGTTTTTAAACATTGAAAATTGAGACCTAAAAACATCTGCATTGAATCAAAAAGATTTCAACCTAATCTTAAGCACAAGCGGGCTGAAATTATATTTTTATTTGAATGAAAATCCCAAATGCCAGAGGCTTTATGGAGAACACTGAAAGGTAATATTGTTTCATAACTCAGATATTATTGTCTTAATCATGACGCACGTTGTCTTAGATGCACACCCTATCTAGCACTTAGCGTTATGGTGTATTAAAATAGATCAGAGAAGTGAAAGTTAACTGTTGGTGTCAAATGTTATTCTTTCTCACATTCCTGTTATTATAGGCATTTTACATAATTCTTGGTATTCAGTTGACAGTGTTGAACTGAGCCTTGCCCTGTGTGTCCCAGAAATGGCTTACTGCAAAGAACCACCCTTCCCCACAGACTTAGAAAGGACTCATGGATGACCCTTTATCTATGACAAGGCTAGAGTGACTAGCCTTATCATGGGTTGAGTGACCGCTATGTGCCAGACCGTTTCCCATTCTGTTCATTGAATTCCTATCAACCTCTAAGAAAGATGTCATCAACTTCAGTTTTCTCATGAAGAAAGGGGGGTTCAAAACAATTACATGATTGCCCAAGGTCAAACAGCGACAATATCAGACTTCAAAACATATTTTCAACCACTATGCCATGCAGACTTCATGCATGAAATATGCCACCATCAAAGCAAAACCAGTGTTGAAAAGAGGAATCCACATGTTAAAAGGATTCATTTTTGTGAAACTGCCATTCAAATTCTGAAGCCAGTCTTGTCTTTCCTCTCTTGCCCCCCAAACCTCCCTTTTTCCTCACTCACTCTCTACAGTTCTTTTCTTTACGCCAAACTCCCAGCTGCCTCCCTTTTTCCACGCTCGCAGAATTATACCCTCACCTGTTTATCGACTAATCCTCCACAAGGTATTAGCTGACGATAGAGTGATCCTTTGGGAGTCATGAAGCCATTGACCCAAATATTTACTTAGTGCCCGTTAAGTACCAAGCAGTATTCAGTGTGCTGAGAATAAAATGTTGAAGGAGAAAGACAAATTCCCTGTCTACGAAAGCTTATAGTCTAGTAGTGTCCGCTGACAATGAACAAGTCAATCAAATCATCATAAAATACATTTTTACCATAATAAGTACTATGACGAAAAGTGAAGCTGTGTAAAGAGCAGGGGTGCCATTTGAAAGTAGTAACCTCTCTGAGGAATAGAGGCTTGAATACGAGATAAGGTTACTTTGGCAAAAACATTTCATGGGTGGTGGTGTGTACTTCCAAGAGGAAGCGCGTACTATCCGCTTGTCTCTTTTTGTGATGGTATCATCTATTGACTGTTATCGTCTACATCCATTACTTCATTATATGTTGCAAATATAATGATTTAATTACATTCTATCATTCTTTATCCATTTATAGAGTGGAAGCCTTTTATAAGGAGAAACTTCCCTCATCAATTATTTGGTTACAATAAGGTACGATTCATACAGGAGAAAACAAGATAAGCACTTATTCTTTTCCTCTATTCACCAGTCACCCCTTTCCCCCAAAGGTAACTGAGGGGTTTTTTCTTAATTGAAGTGCAGATAAGCGATTCAGTTATACATATATATACATTCCTTTTTCATATATATATTCTTTTCCACTATGGTTTATCACAGGATATTGAATATAGTTCTCTGTGCTATACAGTAGGACCTTGTTGTTTATCCATGCTATATATAATAGCTTACTTCTGAGGGTTTTAAAAATATAATCAAATACTCATGCATTTACACATATCTGATCTAACTAAATCCAATGCAGTTATTGATAGTGTTTCTACTGATGCCACAGTTATACCATCTCTGGCCAAAGGGAACCATTTTTTTTTTTTTTTAGGGAACCTTTTCCAAACTGGCTCCTAAACTTTTTTTTGACACAACTCGGTTCTTTTTTTTTTTTTTTTTTTAAGTTTCCCTATTTTCTAGTATAAGATGTTTCACCAATTATTTTGTACATTTCTTGCCAAGATCTGGAATCAACCGTTTCTCCAAAGATCCTGTTTCTTTTTCTGGGGGTGGGGGTGGGCATATTTAAGACCAAGATCTTGCCTCTGGGCCTTTTCAGTGGTGAGATATAGGAAATACATATATTTCTTTGTTAAGATATAACACATTATGAGTTCATGCTGGTACAACTGATGCTTACAATTCAATTCAGAGCTATGAAGTTATCACTTAATCTTTTCTATCTTACATCAGTATCTTTTTTCTTTCATATTAAAAATTCTGCTTTCTCCCACTCTAGCCACTTTTATTCAATATATTTTTGAAAGTCCTAGCAAGAACAATTAGTAAAGAAAAAGAAATAAAAAGCATCCAAATTGGAATGGAAAAAGTAAAACTGTCTCTATTTGCAGATGACACGATAGTACATATAGAAAACCCTAAAGATGCCACCAAAACACTGTTAGAACTAATAAATACATTCAGTAAAGTTGCAGGATACAAAATCAATGCACAAAAGTCAGTTGCATTTATATATAATAATATATATAATAACAAACTATCAGAAATAGATTTTTTTAAAATCCCATTTATAAATGCATCAAAAAAGAATAAAATACGGAATTTCCTGGCAGTCCAGTGGTTAGGACTCCACACTTCCACTGCAAGGGGCACAGGTTCAACCCCTGGTGGGGGAACTAAGATCCTGCAAGCTGCATGGTGTGGCCAAATAGATAAATTAAATTAAATACCTACAAATAAATTTAACTGAGGAAGTGAAAGACCTATGATATGCACTGAAAACTATAAGATATTGATGAAAGAAACTGAAGGCACAAATGGAAAGATATTCCATGCTCAAGGATTGGAAAAATTAATATTGCTAAAATGTCCATACTACCTTAAGTGATCTATAGATTCAATGCAATTCCTCTTAAAATACCAATTGTATTTTTCACAGAAATAGAACTCCTAAAATGTGTATGGAATCACAAAAGACCATGAATAAGCAAAGCAATCTTCAGAAAGAAGAACAAAGCTATAGACATCACACTCCCTGATTTCAAACTATATTATAAAGCTATAGTAATCAAAAGAGTATGTTACTGGCATAAAAACAGACACACAGATCTATGGAACAGAATAGAGAGCTCAAAAATAAACCCATGCACATATATTCAATTAATTTACAAAAAATGAGCCAAGATTATACAGTGGGTAAAGGATAATAGATTAAAAGACTTGAATGTGAGACCTGAAACCATAAAACTCATAGAAAAAAACCCAGGGGGTAAGCTTCTTGACATGAGTCTTGGTAATGACCTTTTGGAATTGACATCAAAAGCAAAGGCAACAGGGCTTCCCTGGTGGCGCAGTGGTTGGGATTCCGCCTGCCGACGCAGGGGACGCGGGTTCGTGCCCCGGTCTGGGAGGATCCCATATGCCGCGGAGCGGCTGGGCCCGTGAGCCATGGCCGCTGAGCCTGCGCGTCTGGATGACTGTGCTCTGCAACTGGAGAGGCCACAACAGTGAAAGGCCCGCATACCGCAAAAAAAAAAAAGCAAAGGCAACAAAAGCAAAAATAAACAAGTGGGTCTACATCAAACTAAAAAGCTCTGCACAGCAAAAGAAACCATCAACAAAATGAAAATGCAACCCATCAACTGGGAGAAAATATTTGTAAATCATATATCTGATAAGGGGTTAAAGTCCAAAAAATATAAAGAAGTTATATAAATCAATAGCAAAAACCCTAAATAATCAGATTAAAAAATGGGCAGAGGATCTGAATAGACATTTTTTCAAAGAAGGTATGCAAATGGCCAACAGATACATGAAAAGATGCTCAACATTAATCACCAGGAAAATGCAAATCGAAATCATAATGAGATGTCATGTCACACCTATTAGAATGGCTATGATCAGAAAAACCAGAAATAACAGGCGTTGGTTAGGATTTAGAGAAAAGAAAACACTTTTGCACTGCTGGTGGGAATGTAAGTTGGTACAGCCACAAAATATTAAAAGTATAGGGCTTCCCTGGTGGCGCAGTGGTTGGGGGTCCACCTGCCGATGCGGGGGGCGCGGGTTCGTGCCCCGGTCCGGGAGGATCCCGCGTGCCGCGGAGCGGCTGGGCCTGTGGGCCGTGGCCGCTGGGCCTGCGCTCCGTGGAGGGGGAGGCCGCGGCGGTGGGCACACAAAAAATATATATATATGTTAAAAGTATAAATACCATATGACCCAGCCATTCCACTTCTGGGTATTTATCTGGAGGAAATGAAATCACAATCTTGAAAAGATATCGCCCTCCATGTTCACTGCAGCATTATTTATAAGAGCCAAGACATGGAAACAACCAAAGTGTCCATCAGTGGATAAATGGCCAAAGAAACTGTGATATATGTAACACAACTGAGTAGTAGTCAATCATAAAAGAAGGAAGCCCTATCATTTGCAAAAACATGGATGAACACTGAGGGCATTATGCTAAGTGAATGAGGTCAGAGATTAATACTCTATAATCTCACTTATATGTGGAATCTTTAAAAAAAAAACTCATTAAAACAAAGAAAAAACTCATAGATACAGAGAACAGATTGCTGGTTGCCAGAGGCAGGGAGTAGGTAGGGGTGGGCAAAATGGGTGAAAGTGGTTGAAAGGCACAAACTTTCAGTTATAAGATAAATATAAGTCCCAAGTGTCTAATGTACAGCACAGTGACCACAGTTAATGATACTGTAGTGTATATTTGAAAGTTGCTAAGAGAGTAGATCTTAAAAGTTCTTGGGCTTCCCTGGTGGTGCAGTGGTTAAGAATCCACTTGCCAACGCAGGGGACATGGGTTTGAGCCCTGGTCCGGGAAGATCCCACATGCCGCGGAGCAACTAAGCCTTTGCGCCACAACTACTGAACCTGTGCTCTAGAGCCCAAGCCCACGAGCCACAACTACTGAAGCCCACGCACCTAGAGCCCGTGCTCTGCAATGAGAGAAGCCACCGCAATGAGAAGCCTGTGCACTGCAACGAAGAGTAGCCCCCGCTCGCCACAACTAGAGAAGGTCGCACACAGCAACGAAGACCCAAAGCAGACAGAAGTAAATAAATAAATTTATTTTAAAAAAAGTTCTCATCACACACACAAAATTGTAACTATGTGTGGTGTTGAATGCTAACTTACTGTAGTAGTAATTTCACAATATATATTATATATCAAATCAGTATGCTGTACACCTGCAACTGATACAATGTTATATGCCCATTATATCTCAATAAAAAATTCTGCTTCCCAACATCAGCATAACTACTCACATCAACATAACTAGTCATTTACTCCCCACCCCCAGTAGCTCATGTAATAACCTCAGAATACTGATACAAACACTACTACCAATAACATGATTACTAAAATAGGTTTGCAATTTTTTTTCAGCTTTCACCCTTTTATTTTTAACCTATCTGAATCTTTGTTTTAAATGAAATTCTTTAATACAGCATAATTTTTATTTTGCTTTGTTAGTCAATCTGAAGATCTTTTTATTTATTTTTGAAATATTTATTTATTTTGGCTGTGCTGGGTCTTAGTTGTGGCACGTGGGACCTTCCTTGTGGCATGTTTAGCTGCAGCATGAGGACTTCTTAATTGCAGCATGCATGTGGGATCTAGTTCCTCGACCAGGGATCGAACCTGGGCCCCCTGCATTGACAGCATGGAGTCTCACCCACTGGACCACCAGGGAAGTCCAGGTCTTTTTATTTTTATAGGTAAATTAAGCTCATTCACTTTTATTGGTATGATTGATACATTCTGCCTCATATTCTTTGGTTATGTGACCTCCTGTCTTATTCTCTCTGATGTATCTTTGTGTTTAGGAAGGTTTGTATTTTTTGTCCTTTAAACGAATGCTTCCTTTTAATACCCTTATTCCACTTTCTTGGATACCATCTGTTTTTTACTTTGCCCAGTCTTGACAGTAGCAAAGTAACCTTTCTCCTCCTTTCCCTATCATCCAGCATTTAGTCTGAATATTATTTTTACTCACAGTAAATATTATAAAGTTGTCAATTCGCTTTTCTAGCTTCCGTACGCTCTCCATCTTCTCTCTTTATATTCTGATGGTTGAGCTACTCATTGTCAAATCATAGTTCTTACTACCCTCCCATATTTCTATCATTTAATATTAGTTCTATACGTAAATATTTAATATTCACCATCAGTCCTTATGCCTATGTCTCACCCATCCTCTTGGTTGGTTCAAGCTTGTTCTCAAAAAGATTCCTCATGGGAATGATAGTCCCTAAATTCTAATATGTTCATAACAGTGCGTCTGTGGATGTTATACTTGAAGCCCAGTTTGTCTCAATATATAGTCCTTGGCTTACATTTTCTTTCCTTGGGTGTTTTAAATTTCCTACCCCTTACCTTCTGGTATAAAACATTGTAGTTCCAAACTCTGATATTAGTGTTATGTGTTGTCCTTTAAAAGTGACTTGACTGCCAGTCTCTGGTCAGTGTATAATTCTGAAGATAACACTGTCTTGGCAAGCTTGAGAGATGGGTTACATCCTTCTTCCTCTGAATTACAGCTGTGTGACCTCAGCTAAGTTATTTAAACTTTATATGCCTCAGCTGCAAAGTGGGGATAGAAATGGCAGTAAGATTATTCTGAGGACTGGATGAGGTCATGTTTGTAAAGGACCCCAGTCTTTCCAGGAAGCCAGCTGTACCAACAGGTTCCTTTCGAATAGCACTTCTTTCTCGGTAGAGTTTAAAAACTTAAGGCTGAAGTTTTTGCAGCCACCGACAAAGGACAGTCAATAGCGACTCACATTTCAGTAACTTTGTAAAATGCTTTTGCGACTGGAAGCAGCTTAAAGAGAGCAATTAGTTTAGTATTGAAGAAAAATGGCATTATCTTCCTGTCTGTTATAGTCCTTGTTTTTTAATAGGATTTTTTTTTGTTTGTTTTCGGCCTTGCTGCTTTCAACTCTTGCCTTTCTCCACAGTCAGAAAAGGCATCTCAATTAGTGCGGTCCCTTGAGTTCTTTAAATAATACTGATCAGATGATCAATATTTAACCAGCTTTATCAGTTCTTTGGACAGACCCATTAACTAATGAAAACATCTGTTAGCATGAAGGGTGGTCCAACAGTCAGAAGAAATTTGTTTGCTAGATTCTCTCTCTCCCAGGATTTCTCACCAGTTATCTAAATTTCCAATCAAAAATGCACTCTGCCGGATGTTCCCTAAGGATGCATGTCTATTATTCAGAACAAGAATAATCTCAGAATGTGTTTCTGGTGAGCAGGGTTTACTTTGCGTGGGCTGACACACAATGACAAGCATCTGGGAACTGATAGCATCACTGATGCCCTGACATAGCGTCAGGGCTTTTACAAAGCTGGAAAGAGGAAAGTCCCTAATCCTGGAAGGATGCGACAGCCCCTCCCTGACTGTTTTTTTTTTTTTTTCTTGCTCTAGACGACCTTTTTAAAAGTTCTCACTGGGACTTCCCTGGCAACCCACTGGTTAAGACTCCATGCTTTTACTGCTGAGGGCCTGGAGTTCGATCCCTGGTTGGGGAACTAAGATCCCACATGCTGCGCGGCAAAAAAAAAAAAAAAAAGTTCTCACTGGAGCTATAATCTTTCAAACAAGCAAGCGGGGCACTGATTGGGCACAGGGGTTGCAGATATACTCTGCCAATTGCTTTTTTCATGCCGGAATAAACCCACACCTGCCCCGTCCATTTGTGAGCCCAGCATACATGCGGATGGACTTGGTTTTGCTGAACGCAACCTTTGCCTCCCCTTTAATTATCCAAGGCGCACCACTGGGTTTACTGCTCCTTCTTCAAACACCCTTGCCCTGTGTTTTATATGCACACCTGAGGGTTAAAGAGATGTTCTGTGTGTGGTTCCTTTGCTTATCAAATGAAGCTTCTGACATTCAGCGACCCCAGCAAAGGATCTCGCTGTCTTGAGTGGGATGAACCCTGAGGACACGACTGCCAGAATAATTCTTTTCACACAGTTCTGAAGTCATTTCCTGCCTGAAACTCTCCACGGTTCTACACAGCTGCCAGGACCAACTCACTTTTTGATGTAACGTCCTAGGCCCTCACGCTCTGCCCCCCCACCCCTCAGTGTCCTCCACACGCCTTTCCCTCTGGTCCTTCCTCTGTTCATCTTTCAAATGCTACACGTGGCCCCTTTCATAGCCCTGTGGTGGTTTCCCACATGCCACCCTTCTGCCTGACGTCACTTCCCCGATACTTTAAATAATGCTTATTTTTCAAAATGCACCACATCCAAGAAGTCTCCTGGGATCACTACCTCAGACCGAATTTTTAGATAGCAATTTTCTGTGCCGTTGGACATTTTGGACATGTTTGGCTCAAATGCGTGAGGATAAGCCATGAAGCGTGGAGGACCCATGAGCTGGGTCCAGCTAGAAGAGGGATCTTGGTAGTGTGTAAGCAGCTCGCAACAGCTGCTGCATCAGCCCCGGGCGAGTGCAGAGATGAAGGGGAGAAGAACGGTGTGCGTGGGGAGCTTGAGGGGAGTGGACACTGCATTCCAGGCTCACTTTGGCTTTGGAAGGTTCCAGGCAAGTTAGGCCAAGCTGAAAAGGATCTATGTGCTGGACTAAAAGCAGGAATTGCTCCAGGTAGATTTGCCAGGGGAAGAGGCAGGCAGCTCTGTGCATTCAACAAGGAAGGTTCAGGCACAGCTGGATCCAGGAACTCAAGCAATGACATCAGGGTTTTCTCTTCTCTTCCATTCTCTCTCCAGCTCCCCCGTCCCTACACCTGCCCCTGAGGTCTTGCTTGTCTCTGCTAGTCTTTGCTCTGCCTGCAGGCTCTCTGCAGTTGCAGGAGAGATGTTTGCAGAAGCCCCAGGCTCATTCTTAACTTAGCCATCATGCGTCTCCTCTGAGGTCCACAAATCAAATGCAAGGAAAATTTTCCTTGGCTGGCCAAAAGCAGGAGGAAACTGTTCAACTTCAGGGATCTACCCAACACCCTTGGTTCTTATCTGATTCTATTTAAGACCCATTCATTCAAAGACCCATTTCTTGAACATGTACTCTGTGCCAGACATGGGATACAGTGGTAACTAGGGAGAGCAAAGGGAAGAAGTTGAGTGGTTTCAGGATGGAGTGGGGACGAAAAAATTCACTGTTGCTATTTTGGTGATACTCACTGGTTGATGCCCTGAATGATGTTGATTCTAAGTAGCCGTGACAAAGTATGTTGGGGAGCATGTGATCCACCAACGTCTCCTTGTCAAGTCCCACTGCACCCCTACAAAAAAAGACCAGAAACAGAATTTTTTTTAATTGACATTTTCCCCAATAGCTAAAGAAACAGAGAATAGACCTGAGAACCAAAGGCACAGTGAGTATGAACCACTGTCTCGTGCCCAATGAGGAAAGTACCCTGAGTTGACATCGCAAAGAGAGGCCAGAAATGCTGCTCCCCCGCGGAGCCGTTCCCTGGCTGGGCGGGGGCAGGCCTCCAGGGCTTTATTCCCCTGAGGGACCTTCTGGGGAAGACCTTTGATTTAGAAATAATTTAAGATTCAAAAGAAGTTGAAAAAAAAAAAAAAAGCATCGAGAGTTCCTGTGTACCCTTCCCCCAGCTTTTCCCCAATGATAACATCTTACACAACCATAGTACACTTCCACAACTAGGAAATTGCCATTGGTACAATACTATTAATTAAACTATAGGTCTCAGATGGCTAACAGGCACATGAGAAGATACTCAACATCGCTAATTATTAGAGAAATTCAAATCAAAACTACAGTGAGGTATCACCTCACATCGGTCAGAACGGCCATCATTAAAAAGTCTACAAATAACAAACACTGGAGAGGGGTGGAGAAAAGGGAACCCTTCTGCACTCTTGGTGGGAATGTAAATTGGTGCAGCCACTACGGAAAACAGTATGGAGTTTCCTCAGTAAACTAAATATAGAGTTGCCATATGGTTCAGCAATTCCACCCCTGGGCACACAGCCAGACAAAACTCTAATTCAAAAAGATACACGCGCCCCTATGTTCATAGCAGCACTATTTACAATAGCCAAGACATGAAAGCAACCCAAATGTCCATCGACAGATGAATGGATAAGGAAGATGTGGGGGGTGTGTGTGTGTGTGTGTGTGTATGTATATATGTATGTATATATATATATATATATATATAAAAAATGGAATACTACCCAGCCATAAAAAAGAATGAAATAATGCCATTTGTAGCAACATGGACTCAGAGATTATCATACTAAGTGAAGTAAGTCAGAAAGAGAAAAGACAAATATCATATGATATCACTTATATTTAGAAATGTAAAACATGACACAAATGAACTTATCTGTGAAACAGACTCACAGACATAGAAAACAAACTTGTGGTTTCCAAGGGGGAGGGGGTGTGGGGAAGGGATGGAATGGGAGTTTGGGGTTAGCAGATGCAAACTATTATATACAGGATGGATAAAACAACAAGGTCCTACTGTAGAGCACGGGGAAATATATTCAATATCCTGTGGGAAGCTGTAATGGAAAAGAATATGAAAAGATGATATATACGTATAACTGAATCACTTTGCTGTATAGCAGAAATTAACACACTGTAAATCGACTATACTTCAATAAATTTTTAAAAAGATAGACGGTAGGCCTCATTCAGCTTTCGCCACTTTTAATATGCACACGTGTGTGTGTGCACAAGCACGTGGTACTATGGAACGTTAGCACACGTATAGACCTGTACGACCATGACCCCATCAGGATGTGGAACCGTGACGAGATACTTCTGCAATGTCAATGTCTTGAATGTCAATCCTGAAACAGTTCCTGGCAAACAGGGAAGACTGGGCCCCCAACTCCTCTGCTGTACCTCCCTCATGGCAAGGAATTTGAGACAGTTTCTGGTGGTAGAGGAGGAAGGATCATTTCCAACAAACACTGGGAAGCACTGGCCTCCCTGTCCCTGTCTGGGCTCAAGGTGGCTGTAAAACAGGGGTGCAAATGCCAAAAGCAAGGCCACAAATCTGGGGAGTCTGGTAACTGCTGCTCCCGTTCAATAGAGGAAAGTGGTCTCATCAGCACCGGTGAGGGCAGGAAAGGTGACCCAAGGCCCATCCGGTGAGGTCTCCTCACCAGCAAGCTCTGCAGCTGGAGGTCACCCCCCCCACCCAAACCTGGGCTCAGAAGGAGCTCTCGGGGGGCATTACCAGAGTCTGTGTCCTTTCCCGCCATCGCCCCCAGGGAGCGGGCAAAATTACAAGGGTAAAAAACGACAGTGTGAAAGTTGAGGTGTTCCCTGAGCTTTGCCTGACACCCCGTAGGCTGCTGAGAGCTTTTTCCCTCCTCTCTGAAAGAAGGGAAGTTAAAAGCCCTAGGGGTCTTACTTTTGTGAGGAAACACTATTTTCTCCAAAGTACTGATAAAGTGTAATCGTTTTCCTTCACAAAAAATTGGCTGAAAACTGAAGGCCAAACTAGGGCACTGCAGAGAAATGTCTAAAGGAAAGAAAGCACAGGAGGCCTCAGATGAGAAATGATTTCATGGTGGGAGGCGGGAGCTCCTGACCAAGGATCTTGGAGGAACGGGGCGGTCAAGGTCACAGCTCCTCCCAGGGCCCATCCAAGGCGAGGCCGTGTGTGATCCTCAACCGGTTGGTCAGGCAGATGCAATGGGGTGGCCCAGAGTAGCCCCGTGGGGTCTCCTCTCCTTGTTGGCAATGATGGGGATGCTCTCTCTGTTCCTGAGGGATCGTCCTCCCCTCACTCTCTGTGGAAGTGCGGGGTCTGCATCAGATCAGCTTATCATCTGGACACACTAGGTACCAGTCTGGTGTCAGCCACAGCGCTTTTCTAGGGCCTCTGGTCTAAGGAGGGAACTGCCTTGATTTTTCTCCCAGAGATTTTGGGCTCAAAACACCTCCATTTCCCAGAGCACAGTACTGGGAGATGCCTTAGATGGTTAAAACTTCAGCTCTCTGAAGGCATCACGTGTCACTGTAAATGCCATCAGTACCATCAACGCAGGCTCTGAGGACAGGAGATAAATGTCTGTTCCTTCCCCTCTTTAAGACCTCACTGTGTGCCTGGCACAGCGCCCGGTGCAGTATCTGCTATAGCATGAAATTCTCATAAAGCTGTGTTGATGAAAAATTAATCAGTCAACCTAGGAAAGAAATGGAAAACTCTATTTGAGCCAAATTGAGGATTATAACTTGAGAACAGCCTCTCAGAAAGCTCCGAGAACAGTTCTACCCATTAGGTCAAAGCACAGTTATAAGTTTTGGTGACAGGACTGTACATTAAGTGACGCATTATTGATAGTTTATACAATCTAGCGAGTAGTAGGTCATCGTGGCTTCTTACAAGATTAAGAAGGAATGTTCTTTTTTGTTTTTTTTGGTTTTTTTGCATTACGCGGGCCTCTCAGTTGTGGCCTCTCCCGTTGTGGAGCACAGGCTCCGACGCGCAGGCTCCGCAGCCATGGCTCACAGGCCCAGCCGCTCTGCAGCATGTGGGATCCTCCCGGACCGGGGCACGAACCCGCGTCCCCTGCCTCGGCAGGCAGACTCTCAACCACTGCGCCACCAGGGAAGCCCAGGAATGTTCTTTTTTAAAGAGCTGTCTTGCTGATGCTGGGAGAATGGTGCTCTTTATGGCTGAGCAGGTATTTCCACCGATGGGGAGGTCTGGTTGATGCACAATGCAGACGCAGTGTGGGGAGAGAGGATGCCAAAAGGCAGAGAAGAATTATTATTTTTTTTTTTTGCGGTACGCGGGCCTCTCACTGTTGTGGCCTCTCCCGTTGCGGAGCACAGGCTCCGAACGCGCAGGCTCAGCGGCCATGGCCCACGGGCCCAGCCACTCCGCGGCATGTGGGATCTTCCCGGACCAGGGCACGAACCCGTGGCAGAGAAGAAATTTTATGTTTAAATTTTTCTTCTCTTGCCATAAAACACGAATTTTATTTCCCAGCTGCAATGGGGGCTTTTACCTCCATTTTCTACCAGGCAAATGGAGGTGAAGGTACAGGCCCAACATCTTCCAGCTAGAAAGCAGAGGCAACAGAATTGAACCTGGGTCAGCCTGGCTGCAGGTCTGCCTGCTGTCCACTGCCGGGCACAGCTCCCGGGAAGCCACTTCAGCTGATCAGATGGGAAAGGCAGCTGTCAGACACTAGGAGGGAGCAAACCTCCCGCAGATCACTGCTTTCAATTTTCCCAACGCTCACGTATGTCTCCTCCCTGGAGGCCTTACTGGTGTGCACCCAGGCCAAGGGCAGGAAGGTGAGTGTTCAGGTCTCCTGCTCAGGCCTCGATTCTGGCCAGAGACGTGTCCTCTCAACCTCGCTCTCTGCCCCCAGAGGGCCCTCCCTTTCTCTCCCAGTCTCCTCCAAGTGCCCAGATTTCCAGCGACCTTCAGATTTGATATATTGAACGTCTCCAAAGGATACTCCCATTGACATTGAGCATGCCGCTGTGTGGAGCTCAGCAATAAAAGGGGGAAATTAACAGGCGTTTAAATTCTGAAAATTAATGATGAGAGGTCAGAGATTTCCGAACATCTGTTTCCAGCATTTTCAAGGGGGCCTTCAATTTGCAGGCAGCACTGAGCCACGCGGTTATCAGCAGTTACTTCACACAGTGCCGCGTCCGGGAGCTAGGAGTGGATGGTGGGACCCAGCCACTGCACCCACGTGCTTTGTGGCTCGATCCAAGCAGTGTGTCCACTGAGGTTCAGGGTCCCGGCCCTGCTTGTAGGATTCTATACACCCATCTGAAAACCCTGAGTCTGGATTTCCCCAAGTGTCAGAGTTCTGGAAACTGAGGATTCAAAACAGAAGTCCTTGTGCCAAGGAACGGAACGGAATGTTTCTAGGGCTGCACCATCCAACAGGACAGAAGTAGCCACACGAGGCTGTTAAGTATCTACAATATGGCCAGTCTGAACTGAGATGCACTCTGAGTGTAAAATATATACTGGATTTCAAAGACTTAGTATAAAAAAAGTAATTATCTTTTATGTTGCTTATGTTGGTGAAATGATAATATTTTGGCTAAACTGGGTTAAAGAAGATATTATTAAGTCAGTTTCATGCAAAGTATTATATATAGAATGGATAAACAACAAGGTCCCACTGTATAGCACAGGGAACTAGTCAATATCCTGTGATAAACCACAATGGAAAAGAATATGAAAAAGAATGTATACATATATATATATATATAATTGAATCACTTTGCTGTACAGCAGAAATTAACACATTGTAAATCAACTACACTTGAATAAAATAAATTTGGAAAAAAGTCAACTACTTTGTTTCATTCTACTTTTTTCATCAGATCTATGACAACTGAAAAGCACATTATACGGCTCACACACTTCTATAAGTCACCATTGCTCTAGAGTTTCTGTAGCTTGGTGTTTCTTGGGCAGTGGGGAGCTGTTGTCACCCCTAGAGGGCCTTCTAGAAACTCTGGAGGATCTATGGTGTCACACTGCCTGGGGGAGGTGCTCCTGACATACAGTGTGCTGGGCACGAGGAATGGGTGAGTCCCGTAACTACCAGAGCAGTTTGACGCAACAGAAGAGTTATTCATGACTCCACCTCACTCTGAATGTCCCACCAGACACGAAAGATGAAAAATTGGTTATAATGATCTGAGCCTAAACCAAATCCCATTTTACATATAAACACAGGTATTTGGTTTTTGCAAACTAAGATTTCCAAGGACACAGCTACTGTGTAAATCAAACAAAGATTGCACTTTGTTTCATCTGGAACATTACCAAACACCGTTCATCATGTGTTAGAAATTCCCAGCACTGTTGGCAATACTGCTCACGGTGTTGGAGTTGCCGACATAACATGACCGTCTTCGTCATTCACTGTCATTCCACGGAGAGGTGTAATTTTCTGCCTGCTTCACTCTATCTCCTTCCTAGTGCTTGAGCACTTGTAAACGGAAAGGCATTCCATTTTATTTAAACTACTTTCCCTTTGTTCCTTCTATATTACAATTAGGACTTTATATTGGTTTAAAAAATTATGCGTGTAGGTAAATTACAACTGAAAGGGGTCTTGCACACAATTTTGTTTTAAACAGAAAATGGCATATTGCATCTGATAGATAATTACAAACCATCACTCAAACCTACTCATGCCGCTCTTGACTCAGAAGAGTTGACACTTTGCCTCTTAAACACCTTCTCATTCTTTTTTATTTATTTATTTATTTATTTTTGGCTGCATTGGGTCTTCATTGGTGCATACAGGCTTTCTCCAGTTGCGGTGAGCGGGGGCTACTCTTCGTTGCGGTGCGCAGGCTTCTCATTGCAGTGGCTTCTCTTGTTGCGGAGCATGGGCTCCAGGCGCACGGGCTTCAGTATTTGTGGCACACGGGCTCGGTAGTTGTGGCTCGTGGGCTCTAGAGCACAGGCCCAGTAGTTGTGGCGCACGGGCTTAGTTGCTCCGCGGCATGTGGGATCTTCCCGGACCAGAGCTCCAACCCATGTCCCCTGCATTGGCAGGCGGATTCTTCACCACTGAGCCACCAGGGAAGTCCCCAACAACTTCTCATTCTTTAGGTTTCAGATGCAGTGGCCCTTCCTCCAAATAGCCAAGATGTCACCTGCTCTGTGCTTCCCTGCATTCTGCTTCCCATCACCCCATCCTTCATCACGCAGATGGTACTGCCTGTGCAATTATCTTCCTCCCTGGACTGTGGGCTCCAAGAGGGCAGGTTATGTCCATTTGGTTTATTGCTCTACACCCAGTGCCTAGCTCATGGCTGAGCACACTAGTACATAACTCGATACTTAGTGAGTAAATGAATTAATAAAGATCAGGGAGAGCTGGTGTCTAGAGATCTATAAGGGTGAATGGGAATGAGGGCCAGCAGCAGGGTAGAAATAGATGACAACAAGGGAGCCCAGTGTCTTGGACGCCGATAAAATGCAAAGCCTACAGCGCGTAGAGTAATGCACTTTGAAATCAGGTAGATTTCACTTCGAGTCCCAGCTCTGCCTTGTACTACCCTTGGTCATCTTAGGAAAGTCCGTTGACTTCTCTGAAAGAGTGATAAGGGTACTTCCCTCATTTGTTGGGCGACTTAACTGAGAACTGCTTGGAAAGCACTTCCTGCCGTGTCTGGTAAATAATAAGAGCTCAGTACATGTTCTTGTTATTAAAACTCTTTCATAGAGGCTGGGTGTACCTCTAACAGAGGCCCTGGTTGCCCCAGTGTCGGTGCCCATCACCAGTAGGGAACTTCTACAATTCAAAATCAAAAAATCAAAAACAAGGACAAATGACCTGATTCTTAAATGGGCAAGGGAACTGAAGAGATATTTCTCCAAAGAAGACATGCAAATGACAAAGAGGTATGTGGAAAAGGTGCTCAATATTAGTAATCATTAGGGAAATGTAAATCAAAATCACGATGAGATTTCACCTCAACAAGTTAGGATGGACACACACACACATATATACATCTAACCATCATCTGAGCCTTCAGTGAGTCAATCTTTTTGCAATAGTAACAAAGATCACTGATCATAGATCACCATAACAAATATAATATACTTGAAAATTTTGAAGTTTGAAATATTGCTACAATTACCAGATGTGACACAGAGAGAGGAAGTAAGCAAATGTTGTTGGGAAAATGGTGCTGATAGATTTGCTCAATGCACGGTTGTCATAAACCTTCAATTTGTAAAAAAAAAACAGAAAACAAAACAAAGAAACACAGTATCGGCAAAGTGAGAGAAAGCAAAGCACAATAAAAACAAGGTCTGTCTGTAGAACTACCATATGACCCAGCAAGCCCATTTCTGGGTATAAACCCAAAGGAATTGAAACCAGGATCTTAAAGAGATATCTACACTCTCATATTCACTGCAGCACTATTCAGAATAGCCAAGACACGGAAGCAAACTCAATGTCCACTGATGGATGGATGGATGAAGAAAGTGTGGTATATACATATGATGGAATATTATTCAGCCATAAAAAAGAAAGTCCTGCCATTTGCAACAACATGGATGAACCTGGAGGAGAATATGCTAAGTGACATAAACACGAAAAGGACAAATACTATTATACATGATACCGCTCGTATGAGAAGTCTACAATAGTCAAACTCAGAGAAGCAGAGAAGAATGGTGCTTGCCAATGGCTGGGGGGAGGGGGAAACAGAAGTATTCAAGGGTACAACGTTTCAGTTACGCAAGATGAGTGATGAGTGAGTCTTAGAGATCTACTCCACCAGAAGTGCCTATAGCTAACACCCCTGTAGTGCATACTCAAAAATGTGGTAAGAGGGTAGAACTTACGTTAAGTGTTCTAATCACACACAATAACGATGGGGTGGGAGGAAACGTTTGGGCATGACAGATACAGTCATGGCATAGATTGTGTGACGGCTTCATGGGTATACACTTATCTCCAAACTCATCAGGTTGTATACATTAAATTTATGCAGCTTTTTGAATATCAACAATACCTCAATAAAATGGTTTTAGGAAAAAAATAACAAAGATCAGTTGACTAAAAAGATGTTAACTTCATCCAAAAACACCCTTACAGAAACACCCAGGATAACATTGGACAAATATCTGGGCACCCTGAGGCCCAGTCAAGTTGACACAGAACCAACCATCACGGTTTACATAAACGTGTCCCCACTAAGCTGAGTTGAGAACTGGTACTAGTGTCTTTAATCTGAATCTCAAGGTGAAGCACAGACAGTATCATTTACTGACCACGTGGACAGTGGTTCTGGCCCTGATCAGAGGACTCATTTCTAGGTAAGAAAATGCTACCTCCTCACAGATACCCAATTTTACAAGTCTCCCTTCATCCAAAAGTCATTAATTCTGAGGTCTAACAGGAAGCCTTGAACTGTTCATGCTGAAATGTAAGCCAATTTTGTATAACCTTCAGTGGAAGAGAGAGAACAGCCTATCATGGCCCCTCAGTGTTATAACAGCATCACCTCAAGCAAAGTAGGACAAGCTTCCCTGTTCAGCCTTCCTGTTCATCCAAGATCACTACGCCCCCCTCATGGTGGAAAGTCATCTGACGGACACATTTATACAAAGAAAGGAGCTAAGATTTCCTGAAGGATAACTATGTGCTACATACTATAGGTATCTTATCAAATTTAATCATAACAGCCGTAAGTAGTATTCTTTACTCTGACAAGTGAAGAATTTCAGAGAAGTTACTTAATTTATAGTCCAGTGGCACCAAAGGCTGACCCTCTATTATATGGTGGGAATGGGCCTTGGTGGGAATCCAGTTTTAGCTGGTTCCGTAGCTCCTGGTCTCTCCAGGACTCCACGCTGCCCCCCTGAATTGTGGCACAATTGTCCTTGCCATCTCCGGAAACAAACAGGATTGCCTGGAAAGAGCCTTAGGACTCTCCCCGGGGGGCCTGCAATGAGCCAGCAGATACCAGAGGCTTCTGTTTCCCCAGAAGATGGACTGAGCCAAGCTCCCCCAAGGTCTCCAGATGTGGGCAGGTGACTTCCCCCAGCATGGCTATAAACAGCTGGTACCCAGGCTCAGATCATTTGCTGCCCGAACACAGACTGGACTCGAAGCTCAGGGCAAAACCATTCTCAGGCTTCTTCCAGTGAAAGGGAGTGCGTTAGTGGGAGGAGTATCCTCTGCTGACCACCACACCTGTGCACCTGTGTCCCAGTGTGCCTCTCCCCAGGCTGTCAAGGGGCAGGGATGCACGAAGACTGGCCTTTCCACTGGTCATTCCCGTGTGTATCAGTGAGGCCTCCTGGCGTACACCTGACCCTGCTGTGTGCGGCCTCTTCACCTCGCCGTCCCTTACTTTTTGATAGCACTTTACAGTTTATTTTCACAACCATTTCTTGCTTCCTCTGCTAAATCAGGAGTTGGCAAGCTCCCGCCAGTGGGAAGAACCCTGCTCACTGCCTATTTTTGCTACTGGAATACACCCAAGCCCATTCTCTCGTGTTCTGTCTATGGCTGCTTTCCCCAGCATGGCGCAGCTGAGCAGTTGCTGCAGAGACCATCATGGTCTGCAAAGCGTAGACTATTTACTATGAGGCCTTTGACAGAAAAGGTTTTGCCAGCCCTGCTTTAAACAATCCCAGGAGGCAAATGCAATTACTATCATTACTAAAGTGACAGGTGGGAAAAAATACCCGGGATGAAACCAAGTGGCTCAGAAATGTTTTCTTAAGGACATAGAACTGGTTGGCAGAGCCGAACCGAAAGCCAAACGCCTTTCCTCCATGTAAGGTTCACTCTGAAGCCAGTCGGACACGGGCGAGGCTCGGCACCAGAGAGCGGTTCTTTGGGAAGGTCTTTCCGGCCAAGTGACACTGACTTGGAGAAAAAAGAGAGGCAGCTTTGTTCTCTAAAACATGTCGGACAATCAACACTCAGCCTGTGGATGTTGAGAACCAGCCCTGAGCTAGAGGCTGCAGGGACTGAAATACCAGCCAAAAGGGTCTGGAATATTCAGAGTTGATATATCTTTTTTTTTTTTAATTTATTTTTTGCGGTACGCGGGCCTCTCACTGCTGGGGCCTCTCCCGTTGCGGAGCACAGGCTCCGGACGTGCAGGCGCAGCGGCCATGGCTCACGGGCCCAGCCGCTCCGCGGCATGCGGGATCCTCCCGGACCGGGGCACGAACACGTGTCCCCTGCATCGGCAGGTGGACTCTCAACCACTGCGCCACCAGGGAAGCCCTGACCTAATATTTCTTGAAAAATCAAGACTCCAATATAGTAAGAGGCTGCATAGCTAAGCCACATCCTCCAATCCAGCTTTTACTAATAATAAAGCTGATTTTTTTTTTTTTTTTTTTTTGCAATACGCGGGCCTCTCACTGTTGTGGCTTCTCCTGTTGCGGAGCACAGGCTCCGGACGCGCAGGCTCAGCGGCCATGGCTCACGGGTCCAGCCGCTCCGCGGCATGTGGGATCTTCCCGGACCGGGGCACGAACCCGTGTCCCCTGCATCGGCAGGCGGACTCTCAACCACTGCACCACCAGGGAAGCCCTTAATTATTTTTCTTTGGCTGCGCTGCAGGGCTGGCAGGACCTTAGTTCCCTAACCAGGGATTGAACACAGGCCCCCGGCAGTGAAAGCACAGAGTCCTTACCACTGGACCACCGGTGAATTCCCCAGAGTTGATATTTCATTAACTTTTTATCTTCCAATTTAAAAAGCAAACAAAATGCTTACAAACCATAGGTATGCGAGAAATAAATGTGAAAAAGATACACGTGAGGAAGGAAGCCATAAGCTCTTCTGGTGTCACCAGGGAAGCAAAGTTCCAGGGAGTGGTTTTTCTTACGTAAGATTTTCTCCTCCCTCCCACTCCGCCCCTCCACACACACGCCATTTGAGTGACAGTCAAGGTCAGAGTCATCACCTCCCCATGCTGTCCAGGACCAGAGATGCTTCTCCTGGGCTCTTTCTCATGATGATTCATGTTTATAACACAGACTTGGAGGCTTCTGTTTCTGGTAAGAACCCATCATTTCCTAACGGTATTTAGTAGCAGCCAGATGCCATCTCCTTGTGGCTTTAACCCAGGACAGTGTCACTCTCCCCTATCACCCTGGGGTATTTAGAATGGTCTGGGAATGATGGGGAAGGGTGAGAGGGCCCACAGGAGACTTTGTGCTCAGTCCTGGAAACCAAGGGTCTGTGGAGCTCTGAGCAGGCAAACCTAACACTGTGTAGTAGAGAGAAGGGCTTCTGAAGAGGAGGCAGCCCTCACTCCTGAGGCAAACGTTTAAAGCAAGAATGCCTTGGAAGAGAGAGAAAAAAAAAGGAAGGCAAGGCCTAGGCTAGAGGGCGAGGCCAACCAGGGAGAGAAAAAGGAGGAGGTGGTTGACAGGAGTCAGCCCTGCTGGGCCAGGTGAGTGGTTGCATCTGTAAATAGCACCTCCTGGATTGTGTAGTGCACAGCCTGTGCAACCATACACGGCGGCTCTGAGAAGCACCAACTTGGCTCAAAAATGTCCAGAAATAGATTTTGGAAATAAAAGGTTGAGTCAAGCTTGGGCGGGTCGGGGGTGGCCGTGCAGAGAGAGAGAATACACACATGCATGCATACACATATACATGGATCTTTTGTTAAATAAGTATGAAAGAAACCGAATAAAAATAAAATAAAATGAGCACCTCCAGGCTCTTTGTGCTGAGCTGCATTGATTAATCAGGAAGGCCTTGCCTGGGAGACAGCAAAAGAAGACATTTTAAGAAGTCATTTTGCATGAGCAGGTCAAAGGTGAGGGGCCAGAAGAAGGCCAATTTGAGAGCCAGGTTTCTCCCCGGCCCCTGTGGTTCCTCTTCTCTCAACCAGAACCTGGAGACAGATCTGTGTCTCCCCAGCCAGCCCCAGCTGTAGCCGAGTTCATGCAGACGTTAAGGAAATGAAACACTGGCTTGCTGGAAGATATGAGGGAAATGGTTCTCAAACTTTCATGTGCTCAGAATGCCCTGGAGAGCCTGGGAACACACCAATGATGGGCCCCAACCTCCGAGTTTCAGACTCAGTAGTTCTGGTGGGGTTGTGGGGGGAGGGGAAGAATTTGCATTTCTACTATATTCCCAGGTCAGGCTGATGCTCCAGAGACCACACTTCGGGAACCACTGGATGATAGACTAGTCAGTTTAACAGCACAGACTTGGGAGCCAGCCTGCCTGTGTGCAAGTCCTGGTCCCGCCCATCACCACCTGTGGGACGGCAGGCCACGTTCATAAAGCGGTCACAGGACAGGGTGGCGGGGCTGGCCTGAGGGCACTCACTGGGGCCCAGGCAGCCATGCAGAGGTTTGTCCCTGGTGTTTGGAGAGAGAGGGGTAGGGCGGTAGCTGTGAGGCCAGGGAGGCCCGAGTGTTTCAGGCTCGGAGTTCCACTGCCCTGGACCACGCTCAGGTTGGGGAGGCCTGCCCCATTCCATTAAGCGGTGTGTGTGTGTGATGGGCAGGGAGGTGGCAGCGGAACCCGGAACCTTCCTCCTCAGGTCTACCTACTCCGTCAAGGACTCTCCCTGCCCCTCCTGCTTTGCCCCAGGCTTCAGCCCTCACCTCCGTTTGTCTCCTCTCTTCCTGTCTCACCATTGCTTGGGCCCATGACCACCTGGCAGTTGACCTCCCCTCCCATGAACTGGCCCAAGGGCAGCCCCGGCACACAGCGGGCTGGAGGTCAGGCAGGCCGGCGCCCGCTGCTCCAAGGCTCACTCTTTCCATCTTTGCTTGGTGCACCCAGAGCGAGTAGACAACTGGAACGTTGGGGAGATCCTGAGAAATTTCCCAAGTCTGAGGCTACACCCTGCCCGTATCTCCTGACCCACTGCCTTTCTGTTTAGAGACAGGTGTCATTTTCTTTCCAATCTGATTTCAAACCAAGTAACAATATCATCAGAGGGACTTGAAATGCCCAAAGCCACATAGGCTGTCATTATGAATCTCTCTCTGCCCCAGTCAACCCAAAGTATGATTCCAAGGAACGTTGTAAATTGCAGCTAGGTGACAGCTAAGTACAACACAAACATGTCACAAACCTCATAAGGGCAGTGAGAATGACAGAAACAGGCTGAAAAATTAATATGTCACACACACATCTCTGACTTGTCTGTTTTTTCTGATTTAACCACACTTATGCTTTTATCAGCATTAGATAACCTTAGCCACTAAATTGTCCTTTTGGGATTGTAAATGTCTTTGAAGTGAACATTTCCACACAGAACTCCCCTGATGTATCAGAAGAGTTTGAAGGAGCTTCATGATGTGATTTGAAAAGTGCTAAAAGGCACCCCCATCCCAGACCTTCTTCATCGCCACAGTGACTGAAATTCCCACAATTAAAGGGATATGACATTGAGTTCAGAAGGCACCTGCTAAAAGTCAATTCCATTAACAAAACAGACCAAAAGGGCTCTTAACTGAGGTCCCAGGCCTGCCCTTCAGTGGTTTGCTGACAAGGTCTGTCACTTCAGTGCACGTGTTACATGCACATAGCCCTCTAGAGAGAGGTCTCTAACTCCCATTGTATTTTCAAGGAGGTCCATAACTCCCCAAAGGCGAGGGGAAGACTCATTAAATTTGTTGTATTTGACATTTTAAAAGGTTAGCCCAGGACCCTAAAAAAGAGAGACAACCACCAGGTGACCTGGAACGAAGGGACTGCCAGGAAGGGCAAACCAGTTGGAAGACCACACAGCAGACCCCGGGGAAAGGGGTCAAGGTCACATTTGAACTTCCTCGTGATTACACCTAAAGAGGACCTCTTACGTCCCCATCTCTCCTCCTTACCCTCCCGCCAACAACTCCATGTACACTCTACAGAATAACACTCTGTAATTTTTTATGTGCATACAACATGACAGGTACTATGCTTAGCACTACTTCTGTTATCTTATTTAATCCACAAAACAAACTTTTGAGATCCGTGCTATCACTCCCCCATTTTACAGACGGTGAAACTGAGGCTTAGAGTATTGGGTACCTTGGTGAGGTCACCCAGATAATAATCAGCAAACTGGGCTCAGGTAGC
Source organism: Globicephala melas (assembly GCF_963455315.2). Lineage (NCBI taxonomy): Eukaryota > Metazoa > Chordata > Mammalia > Artiodactyla > Delphinidae > Globicephala > Globicephala melas. The sequence goes on from NC_083331.1 coordinate 20,653,459, forward strand.
CTTAATCCAGAATCCATTCTTTTAACCACCATGTGTGGGTTCTCAAACATGAGTGGGTCTCAAAACCACCTGGAGGGCTTGGGAAGCACTCATATCCGGGCCCTACTCTAGAATTTCTGATGAAGTAGCTTTGGACCCAAGAACTGGCATTTCTAACAAATTCCCAGATTTTGCTGATGCTGCTGGTCTGGGGACCCCTTGCCACATGGTGAAGCTCCCTCCCTTGCACAGGTTCCTAAAAGTGTGTTCATAAGATCACATATTTTTGTAAAATTTAAGAATACAAGACATTTGTGTATTATCTTCTTAGAGCAGATCCTTAAACTTGTATAAGCTTTGGGCCGCCCCCAAACCTGGATTTGCCCTAGAGCCTGGAGCCTTCCTTCGATCACGTTGATCCTGATTTTATCTCAGACCTGCCTCGTGTTACAGTCCACACCCAGGAGCATTAGCTACCCCCAGTCCAGCAGGCTAGGATTTCGCCAAGTTCTTCGGTCTGTCAGAGTCTTATCTGTGAACACGATCTGTCTGCAGCTTTCAGATAAAGACAGGAGGAAGGTAGTTTTATGTATTAAAGTGACCGCCTCAGCCATCAAGACACCCTGGGGGGAGTCAGAGTTGGGATCTTAAGGATGTCACACATGTCCCTGCAGGAAGGGAAGGGAGATGGGGAGACCCCTTCTGGCGCCTGGACTAGGGAGAGTAGTGAGAGAAGCCCTCCTTTAGTACCGGATGGTGATGGGGGGAGTGGGTGTTCACACAGGTTGCTTCAAATCTCCCCCTGGCAAGAGGTCAACACCACGCCACAAGTCAGTGAGCATGGTGTTTGGGAAGCAGGAAAAAGAGGAAGGGGAGAAATGAAAGCCGGACCGGACCTTTCTACAGCGACTCAGGCCTGGGAGATCCCGCAGGAGCTTGGCTGCCCCCATCCCGTCCCCACCACTCAGCAGCGGCCAATGGAAACACAATCGGAGTCACAGATGCAATTTTACATTTTCTAGTAGCCCCATTAAAGAAGGCCAGGAACAGGCAAAAATCAATTTGGAATATATTTAATCTAACATATTTGAATTCTGATCACATCAACATAATCAATGAAAAAATCATTAATGAGACCTTTTCCGCTTTTTCATGGTAAATGTCAGAAATCTGTGTCTTTACACTCACAGCACATCTACTCAGACGCAAGATTTTCAACAGATAAAGTGAAACGTGGTTCTAACAAAATAACGTTCTGTGTTTAATGGAAAAATGTTTTATGTTGCTCCAGTTTTCAAATTTATATCTAAATAAATTTATAATAAATTTATAAATAAATTTATAAATTTATAAATTTATTTAGATAATTTATATCTAAATAAATTTATAATAAATTTATAAATAAATTTATAAATTTAAATTTATATCTAAATAAGTTAAAACTTCAGAGCCTCAGTTGAACCAGCTGTATTTCAAGTGTTCAATAAACACATGTGGCTAGTATTGGAACAAACTGACTTCCTGGACCTCCTGCAAGTTTATACAGAGTCCAGGAGAAGTTCTATGTCCCTGAAATAGTGGTAGTAATGGTACTAGCTGCCTGGATGCGTCACAGGGAAGCGGGAGGGAGGGATTTTGGAATTTGGAGAACATCAAAAGGAGAAAATCCAAGATGGTTAGGATTCCTGACATCGAATCTCCTGTCTCTGAAATAACTCCTTGTAGCAGTAATTACCACATTTATACGTTTTGTGATGGGTTGTTTAGAATCTGACTCCCCCACCAAGCCGTTAGCTCCATGAGGGCAGGAAGAGTATCTTACTCACTACTGTATCTAGTTATCACAGCTCTCAGTTGAAAGAAGACATGAATCACACTAAATCTTTGAAGGACAGCTGGGGGTGGGGTGTGATTCTGCCCATGCATAAGCAAATCAGCCCAAACAGAGGTGGTCATCTGAGCAAAGGCTGGCAAAGTCAGCATAGAGCCTACCGTTGAGCTAAAAACAAACTACCAAACTGGGCTGAATGTCTCCATTTTGCAGGTGAAGTAGTTTGACGTATTAGTAGGTGACGGGAAGTAGTCCTGCATCTCCACAGAACCTGATGCGCTCCCATCACACATGGCCTGAAGCCACTCTCCTTCCCATTCAGATCCTGTTTTCTGGGTCCTTCTTTTATTTCCTGCAGTTCCAGGGATATCAGAGCCAAGCAGTTCAGACTCTTACTGAGCAATGAGGAAGGGCTGCTTGCAAGTGGGGAGTTGTCTCAGTTTGTGACTTTTAGGGCAAATGACAGAAATCGAATTCTGACTTCCTTAGGCGTAAAGGAGGACTCATTGCAAAAGTCCCGCAGGGGACCCTGCAGGAGACCCTAGACAAGAATGGAACTAGGGTCAGGTACAGCCAGAACCAGACCGGCCACACTGTCTCTTCCCCTCTCCACCTCTCTCTCCCTGTGCCCCCGCCTCTGTCCTGTCCCCTCCACCGTCTCCTTCTCCCCCATCCCTTGCAGGCCAGCTTCTTCTCCGTTCTGAGCCACATGTCAGTAAACACTCAGCCACCCATAACCAAGCTTTAGAACTTCCATTTCAACCACCAGAGGGAGGCTGGCACAACTCTTGAATCCAAATTCTAGAAGCCCACTTGGGGGCCTCTTTGGCCCTGCTCGCCCAGGTGTCCTGCCCTGGATAAATCATCGTGGCCAGGCCTGGGAAGTCACAGTACATACTCGAGTGTCAAAGGATGTTGAGGAGAGTTTTCCTGTTGCCTAGATTTGGTGAATTCAACTCCAGTTTTTTTGTTTGTTTGGGTTTTTTGTTTTTTTGTTTTGTTTCTAAAGGAGGCATTAGTAGTCGCACTTTGTGAAGAGTGTCACCTCCAGGAGATTGCCAAGCTGACCCTACCATCATGCTAGATGGGCCCTCCTAACCCCTGTAAGATGACTGCAGAGAGACAGAGGGGCTTTAGACCTTGTATGGAGTGAGATGATTCAAGGAGAGTGGTGCTTTCCTGCCCTCGAGCCAAGGGAGAAGGGAGGCTCTGAGAGAATCATGCTGGAGAGGTGGGCCAACGAGGATGGGAGCCTGGCACGCAGGGCCAGCTTCGTGGGTGTGGGAGCTGTGCAGTCACACAGGGCCAGCACCCAGGAGGGTCCCACACTTGGTTTAATGTTCTGCTGTCACCGTCTTGGAATTCTTAATAGTTCAACAGTTTTGCACTGGGCCCCGCAAATTAAGGGGCCCAACCTGAGGGCAATCCACTCTCTATGGGGACGTTGCCCAGGCAGTGAACTTCCTGTTCTATCCTTGTGCCTCCATGAACAGGAGAGAGACGGCAGGACCGAAAGGGTGGCACTAGGGCGCTCAGTACTCCCCTCCATTGGAGGTGGCAAGGATATATGGGTTTCCATTGGTCAAGGAGACACAATGATAGAGAGCTAAGAGTAACCCATCTTGCTGATATCCTAACAGAAATCCATCTCCATGCAAAGGGACCCTGGCAGCAAGAAAACTGGGGCCTCCTGATGGTGGAGGCTGAAGTGGGCTAGGGAACGGTGTTGGGCTTAGCAGGCCCCCCTACACCAGGGAACCGAGCCATGGGGAGGCCCTACAGGATCAAGGAACTCAAAGTCTTCCTGTGCCTTGTGAGAGGGCCATTGATGGGACGTCTGCCTCACCGAGGGCATCAAAAGAAGTAGTGCTGGACCCCGATGAGAAGGGGACTGCAACTGAATCCCAGTGCAGAGTAGTTTACCTCCCCTTCTACTCCATCCATCTGCCCTTCACTCCCTCCATTCCTGAGAAGAGAGATGGAGGCGGCCACTCAAGGGCATATCATGCTGCCCTTCCTACTTCCCCACCACAGGTCCTGGCGCTCCGGGGAAAGGACAAGGTGAGCTAGGAAATGCCCGTGAGACCGGAAGTTTCAAACTGGGCTGTAATGAACATCTACAGTCACCTGAAAGTTACGGCGGGATCTGGCCTGGATGCCCTGAAGGAATCCTCTACCCAACAGGGGTACGGTGAGCGTCCACATAGCACGGCTGGGACAGCAAGTGGAGGAAAGACGCATCTGCTTTATGTATACAGGCGGCTGAGTTGAGATCGTTATGCTGACACGGCAGCACCACAGCACCCTTGATGAAGGGGCCCTGGCAGACCTGGCCAGATGCGCCCACACCAGGAGAGGGTGTGGCACAGGCCCAGGTCACCTACTTGGGCTGACAGCCAGTCTCGCCTTCTGATGCCCTTAGGGTCCTAGCATCACATGGGAATGGTGCTCCCCGAGATGGCCTGCTTTGTGTCCCCTATTGCACAGTCTGGGGCTCTGCATTCAGGAGGTGCTCACTAAGTGCACTGAGTTACGACCCAGAAGAGCATCCAGCTCTTTCTGTAACAGCTGAGAACAGTGGTTCTCCAACATCAGCATCTCCCACAGGATGACTTGTTAAAACACACACTGCTGGGCCCCATATCTGGCGCTTTGGATCAACAGGTCCAGTGTGGAGCCTAAGAATCTGCATTTATAGCGTTCCCAGGGGACCACCCTTTGAGACCCACTGGGTTCAGTACTGACTTCCTCTACCTGAAAGCCACACCAGCCACCAGAAGGGGTTGGAGGTGCTGACAGAGGTGGCAGGTGGGCGAGTGGTTCTCTTCCTGGTCTGCAGGGCTGGCATGCTGGTGGGTAGGGGACTCAGTCTGAGGTTTCTCTCCCTCCCCAAGCTCCTTTTCTACTCTGATGGGGGCTGCAACGTCTGTCCTGGAGGTGCCAGGGGTGTGGGATAGGAGGCAACCTGAGAGTTGCCTGCAGAGACCCGGTGTGATTCCCCTCAGCCTCCACACCTCTCCGGACTATTTGAAATAACATCTAAGAGCAAGGTTGCCACTGCCTGACCAGTCTCTTCTCAGTCTCCCATGGGCTTTTTTTTTTAAATGTGGTAAAAGATACATAACACACACTTACCATTTCGATTGATTTTAAAGTGTGTACAACTCAATGGCAGTAAGTACATTCCCATGGTTGTGCAACCATGACCACTACCAATTTCCAGAACTTTATCTTCCCAAACAGAAATACTGTACTTAAACAACAACTCCTCATTCCACTCCCCTCCATTTTACTTTGTATCCCTATGAGTCTGCCTACTTTAGGTACCTCATATAAATGAGATCATACCGTATTTGTTCTTTTGTGTTTATTTCACTTAGCGTAATGTTCTCAAGGTCCATCCGTGTTACAGCATGTGTCAGAACCTTATTCTTTAAAGCTGAATCATATTCCATTGGATGTATGTACTACAGTTTGTACATCCATTCATCTGTTGTTGGGCATTTGGGTTGTTTCCACCTTTTGGTTACCATGAACGCTGCTGCTATGAACAGCGTTGTACAAATACATGTTATGAGCCCGTACTTTCAATTCCTTGGGCTATATACCCAGAGGTGGAATTGCTAGAGGATATGTTAATTTTTTGAGGAACCACCCTACTGTTTTCCAGACTTTAGTCTACCTAAGAATTGTTCACCAGGAGCAGGGATCTGAGAACCTCACCAGTATCCTCCACAGAGGATTTGAGGCTGGCCTCTGACAAGGGGCTTATTGCCCTGAACTGCTATTGGAAGTGGCGTAACCAACCTCCTTATTTAACACAGCCCTGTCACCCAAGCACCCTCACTCTATGAGATGAACAGGCTGTAGTCAAGAGAGGTGAGGCTGCTCTATAGCTTGGCTGGCTCTTCACTCCCCAGGGTTTAGCCCAAACACCACCTCCGCAGAGACCCTGGCCACCCCTCCCCCTAAATCATTTTCTAGCCTTGTTTTACTTTCTGTACATGATAAGCTAAAATTACCTTACGTATTTGTCTCCTTGTTTATTCTCCTTCTCTTCCAAGTAGACTTAAGTGAGGGCAGGAACCTCGTCTGTCTTAATCACAGCACAGCCCTAGCATCTAGAACTCTTCCTGGCACATTGTAGGCACTGAGTTGTAGGCACTCAATTTGACTGATTGAATAAAATATAAATACCCTATAAGGATGTATATATAACTCTGATATATGTAAAAAATCTTCTGTGACCTTCACAATTCTCCCAAGCATATTATCTTCCCCATAAAACCAGTTTTGTTTTATTTTTTTTAGACAAAGTCACACTGAGATGCTTGCTAAGTGACTGACTCCGGCTCACCAGTTCTTGCAGAGAGTCTAAGACTCAGATGTTAACTCTGCAAATGCCAGGTTCTCCGCTCTTTCCACAGTCGTGGGATGGTCAGGGAAGGGTTACTATTCCATTAACCAAGGTCTCTGGTTGGGATCACACTAGTAATTTTCTTTCCATTAAGATGTTAAAGCCCTATGATTTTCTAAGTAATGGTTTCTCCTGGTGTAAAAACAAAAATGCTCTAGGTAATGAGAAGAAAGGAAAAAGGGAGGAGCTTGACTACATAGATGGGGTGAGAGGCCAATCAGCATTGCTGTCCTTGGTTCTGATGTTTTCATAGGAACACACCACAAATTGGGCAGAATTTCTAGGAATGCTACATGATTTTACTATTTTCATGTCTACTGGTTGAAAACTGAACAGAGAAAGGTGAGACCTTGTCCTGAGCCTGAAGTAGAGCTAACTGACAGGGCGGGGGGGAGGGGGGACAGGAAAGCACAGCCACGAGCCATATGACACAGACACTCAGGTTCATGGTGTTTGACCCAGGAAGTAGGAATTTCCATTTGTGGCTTGGAGCTCCCCTCGGGTTCCCACAGCCTACACATGACACACAAACTACGTCCTGGTCTCTGAGTTTCCTGTGCTCTACTGTGCCTGAGTTGCTTGCGTTTTGCCAGGCCCAGCTGTTCACCTTCCCGGCAGTAGCAGTGGGATTAGACAGGAAGCAGGGGCAAGAGCTCCAGCCCAGAAGAGGTCAGTCAACAGGACCAGGGTGTGGCCTTGCAGAGGTTCCATCTGGTGCCACTAGGACGGTACTTGTCAATCACACCTCCTTTCTCAGTGTGGTCTGTCCTCCCCGCCACTCCTCTTCACTAAGCCATAGGCTCCCTCCAGAGTAGCCTCCTTCTAATGAATCTATCTGACTTAGATTACCACATTCCCTCTGTGATTTTATTTTTCAGGTTTTTAAGATCCCATATATTTATTTAAGATGGGCCTGACTTCTTTGAGGACAGTATCTGCCTCTTCCACTTCCTCATAAGCCCTTCCTGTATTCAATAAAGTACCAGAGGGGTCATGGGGAATTGCAGCAGTAGAGAGTGAAAGGTGCTGAGGAAGAAGAGGGCTTCAAGGGGAGGTGAGGCAATCAAACACAGCAGACACACACACAGAGAGAGAGAAAAGGCACAAAAAGGGGGATTTTGGATTCAAGAATTAGAAACTCACCTGAGAACTTGAAGAGCAATTTTGGCATAGTTTCAAGAAAAAGCTAGATTAAAAGGCATTAGGAAGTGAATGAAGGATGGTATCCGGTGCTCGTAAGATTTCAAACACAGCTCAACAAGTATAAATTCATGTAACCATGTTTTGAGAGCTTTAAAAATATTCATACCTTTTGGCTCAGAATTTCATTTCTAAGCATGGCTACAGACAAAGATGCAGGCATAAGAATGTCTATCACAACAGTACTTACAACCATGAGAAAATGAAAACTACCTAAATATCCAAAATTGGATACCGAAGATGAAATGTTAGTCATTACCACTAGTATGTGTACAAAGGACATTTAATCACCTAGGATTACAACATCAATGTTTAATCAAAGCTCAGAATATAAAACATATTTAGTATGAGTCAAAGTTTGTAAAATAAAAAATTGGTATCTATTGATCTATTTACATGCCTATCACTTATGCACCTAGTCTCCCAGATAAAAAGACTAAAAAGGAAACTTGCTAGAACGTTGGTAGTCATGGTTATATCTACACTGTGGACTTATGAGTGATTTTCATTTTCTTTTTTATAGTTTCTGTATTTTCCAGATTTCTGTACTAATTATGAGTCATGCTTACACTCAGGGATACTGTAAAAAGTTTGCTGTAAAAATAAAATGAGACTGTGGTGAGGAAGTAGAAGGAAGGAAGGAAGATTATCTTTTAAAAAGTTCAGGAGAGGCAAGAGGGTTTTGACTCGATGTCAACACAGGAGGCTCCTGAATTAACTTCCTTTCAAGGAGCACCACATCTACAGCTACATATGGAACAAGTTCCTCTGAAATAAATCTGGAAACTAGCTTAGTGGCTCTTACACATATGGCAAATGAGGAAAAGCCCACAGTAGGGTTTAGGTAGGAGAGGCTGAGAAACAGTCTCACCATAAACTCCACCCCAAAGGCAGTGACCCATAGCTAAGAGGGAACTAACGCACAGCTTCTCCCTAAAGAGTGAAGGGTATGGACCCCATATCTGGTGCCCAAACTTTTAAGACTGCCACCTGAGAGATGGACCCCCAAAACATCAAGCTTTGAAAGCCAGTGGGGCTTGCACCCATAAAACACAAAGCTATGGGGAACTAAGACACAGTTCTTAAAGGGCTCCTGTGAACACGCTGTGGCTAAGCCCCCGGGACCCAGGGCAGAGGCAGCAGACTGAAAGGAGCCAGTTTTTCTGTGAAAGAGACCTGCTTGCTCATCTTAAAAGCTTAAGCCTGACAGCTACATGTAAAAGAATGAAATTAGAACACTCCCTAACACCATACACAAAAATAAAGTCAAAATGGATTAAAGACCTAAACGTAAGACCAGACACTATAAAACTCTTAGAGGAAAACATAGGCAGAACACTCTTTGACATAAATCACAGCAAGATCTTTTTTGACCCACCTCCTAGAGTAATGAAAATAAAAACAAAAGTAAACAAGTGGGACCTAATCTAACTTAAAAGCTTTTGCACAGCAAACGAAACCATAAACAAGACAAAAAGACAACCCTCAGAATGGGAGAAAATATTTGCAAATGAAGCAACGGACAAGGGATTAATTTCCAAAATATACAAACAGCTCATGCAGCTCAGTAGCAAAAAACAAACAACCCAATGAAACAATGGGCAGAAGACCTAAACAGACATTTCTCCAAAGAAGACATACAGATGGCCAATGAACACATGAAAAGATGCTCAACATCACTAATTATCATAGAGATGCAAATCAAAACTACAATGAGGTATCACCTCACACTGGTCAGAATGGCCATCATCAAAAATTCAACAAACAATAAATACTGGAGAGGATGTGGAGAAAAGGGAACCCTCCTACACTGTTGGTGGGAATGTAAATTGGTACAGCCGCTATGGAGAACAATATGGAGGTTCCTCAAACAACTGAAACTAGAACTACTATATGACCCAGCAATCCCACTCCTGGGCATATACCCAGAGAAAGCCATAATTCAAAAAGATACATGCACCCCAATGCTCACTGCAGCACTATTTACAATAGCCAGGACATGGAAACAAGCTAAATGTCCATCAACAGAGGAATGGATAAAGATGTGGTACCTATATACGATGGAATATTAATCAGCCATAAAAAGGAACAGAATAGTGCCATCTGCAGAGACGTGGATAGACTTAGAGACTGTCATACACAGTGAAGTCAGAAAGAGAAAAGCAAATATCGTATAGTATCACTTATATGTGGAATCTAGAAAAATGGTACAGATGAACTTATCCGCAAAGCAGAAATAGAGACACAGGTGTAGAGAACAAACTTTTGGATACCAAGGGGAGAAGGAGGGCTGGGATGAGTTGCGAGATTGGGACTGACATATATAACTACTATGTATAAAATAGATAACCAATGAGAACCTGCTGTATAGCACAGGGAACTCCACTTAATGCTCTGTGGTGACCTAAATGGGAAGGAAATCTAAAAAAGAAGGGATATCTGTATACGTAGAACGGATTCACTTTCAGGTGCTGTCCACCAGAAACTAACACAACATTGTAAATCAACTATACTTAAATAAAAATAAATTAAAAAAAAGAGCTTGAGCATGAGGGGAAGGCTTCTAATTTAACACACATTTAGGGGACACCACAACACTCTCCAGAGACTGGGGAGGCCAGTAGGCACCATCTTTGTGCTCTCCCTCTGCCTTGCTCCAGGTCATCAGTATCTCCTGGAGAGAAGCCTCTGCACATGTCTGGTACCTTAATTTTTGCTGCTGCTTCTTGAGGGATACCCCTAGATTGCCTGGCTCTCGTGGTCAACAGGGCTTACATTCTCAGGTCTCAGTGGACTCTAACAAGCAGAGAAACAGTACTTAACTGGCCATCCCCTCACCCCCAGGGCACAGCAGAGACAGCAGACAGAAACATCCATCCCCAGTCTCCTCCTGACAGAATTATATTAGCATACTTTAAAAGTTGCCACCTAAGTGTCCAGCTTCCAATCAGCCTGCATCTAGGTGGCGACTGAGGTCCTCCACTTTAGTACACTGACAGATCTTGGCATAACCTCAACCACTGGAGCCACTAAGAACAAAGAAGGCTGCTCAGACCATCACAAAGGTTTGAGAGACAACTAAGAGCTAGGGCAAGGTTGAAGAAGTTTTTTTTTTTTTTTTAACTGAAGTATAGTTGATTTACAGTGCTGTGCCAATCTCTGCTGTACAGCAAAGTAACTCAGTTATACACATATATGTATAATTTTTTAAATGTGATGTTTGTTTTTATATCCTTTTAGAAAACTAAGAATAACTTGGAGGGCTCACATATCAACAGATTCAACATCTTTTTTTTTTTTTTTTCCCCAGCATGCTGCATGGCTTGCAGGATCTTAGTTCCCCAACCAGGGATTGAACCCATGCCCCCTGCAGTGGTAGCATGGAGTCCTAATCACCAGACTGCCAAGGAATTCCCTATACAGTCTTTTTTAAAAAAATATTCTTTTCCATTATGGTTTATCCCAGGAGATTGGATATAGTTCCCTGTGCTATACGGTAGGATCTTGTTGTTTATCCATGAATGATAAGTTTTATCTCCTAAATGAGAGCACTCCATCAGGACTGGGAGAGGTGGCTGTTTTATCTAATGCAGAGAAACCAACACAGAGAGTGAAGGAAAATGAACAGAGGAATATGTTTCAAATGAAGGAAACAGATAAAACTTCAGAAAAAGACCTTACTGAAATGGAGATAAGGGATTTACCTGATAAAGAGTTAAAAATATAAAGATGCTCCCCAAGGTCAAGAGAACAATCCATGAACAAAGTGAGAATTTCATCAAGAGACAAAGAATATTAAAAAGTACAATGTAAAAGCACAGAGCTGAGGAATATGATAACAACTGAAATATTTTAAAGAGGAGTTTAATAAGACTATGTGAAGTGGAAGAAAGGATCAGTGAACTCAGACAGAGCAGCTGAATTCATCCAATCAGAGCAGCAAAAAGAAGAATGCAAAAGAGTGAAGATATCTTAAGGGACTTATGAGACAATATCAAGTGGACCAATATTTGCTTTATAGGGGTCTCAGAAAAAGAAGAGAGAAAGGGGCAGAAAGCTTAGTTGAAGAAATAACAGCTGAAGAACTTCCTTAATCTAGGGGAGAAAAGATATACAGATCCAGGAACCCCAGAGAGTTCCCAAAAGGATAAATCCAGTAGATCCACACCAACACAAATTATAATTAAACTGTCAAATTTACAAACAAGGAAGAATCTTAAAAGCACCAAGAGAAAAACTACTTGTTACATGCAAGGGAGCCCCATAAGACAATCTGCAGATTTTTCACCAGAAACTGCAGATGAGAGAGAAGTGGCATGATATATTCAAACTGCTGAAACAAAAGAACTGCCAACGAACAGTACTCTACCTGGCAAAGTTGTCCTTCAGAATTGAAGGAGAGATAGAGTTTTCCAGACTAGTAAAAGCTGCAGGAGTTCATCATTAGACAGCCTTACATGAAATGTTAAAGGGACTTATTTAGGCTAAAATGAAAATGTGTTAATTAGTAACAGGAAAACATATAAAAGTATAAATCTCACTGGTAAAGGTAAATATATCATTAAATTCAGAATAATCTAATGTAATGATGGTGAATAAAATCACTTATAAATCTAGTATCAAGGTTAAAAGACAAAAATAGTAAAAACTATACAATATATTTCATAAATATACAAGATAATAATACAGCAAATGAGAACCTAAAAGAAACAGATAATTTTCTAGAAACATACAATCTACCAAGACTGAATCATGGAGAAATAGAAAATCTAAACAGACTGATTACTAATAAGGAGAATGAATCATCAACTAAGACTCTCTCCCCAAAAAAGTCCAGGATCAGATGGCTTCCCTTCTAGCAAACATTTCAAGAAGAATTAATACCAATCCTTTTCAAACTCTTCCAAAAAAATAAAAGAGGAGGGAACATTTCCAAAACTTATTTTATGAGGCCAGCTTTACCATGACTCCGAAACCAGACCAGGACACTACAAGAAAAGGAAATTATAGGCCAATATCCCTGATGCACATAGATGCAAGAGTCTTCAAAATACTAACAAACCGAATTCAACAATACATGAAAGGATCATACATCATGATAAAATGGAATTTATTTCAGGGTGCAAGGATGGTTCGATATCTGTAAATCAATCAGCATGATGTACCATATTAACAAAGTGAAGGCTAAAAATCATATCATCTCAATAGATGCAGAAAAAGCATTAGACTAAATTCAACACCCATTCATGATAAAAACTCTCAGCAACCTGGGTATAAAGGTAAAGTACCTGAACATAATAAAAGCCATCTATGACAAGCCAACAGCTAACATCATATTCAATGGTGAAAAACCGGAAGCTTTTCCTCTAAGATGAGGAAAAAGACAAGAAAGCCCACTCATGAATTCCACAGTGCTACCTATGTTCTCTGTTGCCTAATGCTTGTAGGACAAGGAGATGCACACACATGATCACCAACATAAAAATTTTAAATGACTCAACTAGTCAACCAATATGGCAGCTCATTGGTGGTGAGAAAAGCCATTTGAACCAGAAATTTTCAGCTCTTTTGAATACCTTCTGGTTTAGTTCAATTAAATGGAAGAAAATTGCTTTCCTAAATGCAGAATTGCTTAATACTTGGGAGATCACTGGTGTACCTAAGAGGTCACCAAACCAAGACTGGAAGTCATAGTGGTTATATCAGGACTTGGCTGGAGTGGGTGGCTTTAGTCCAACAGTTCATACCTGAGGAGGATCATGTGGAATGTATTGAAGTGGCCAATTGCTCCTAATAGGGAGAGATGGGTTTTTTGCCCCTATATATTTGTTAAAAGCCTATAGATACTAAAGATTATGGTGAAATGTAGTTCTCAGGGGGTCCCACAGCAAGTATAGGTTCTTATAAAGAATCTGAAAGGACCCATACACCATGCCGTTTACACAAGATTGTTTAAAGTTGTCTGAGGTAGTCCTGCAATTCCAGAGAGGCCAAATCAGAGCCCCTGACCAGTCAAGATCAGCCTTCATTTCAAGAAGAAGCCAAGAGACTGTGCAAAAGAATGGTCTCAGTTCCGGGCAGATGCAGCAAGTGTCACTCTGACCTTTCCCTTTACTTTTCTTTCTACTCTCCCTCCCCACCCCACATCCAGCCTCCTGCTCTGGTGGGTTTATTCTATAAAGTGGAAAAAAAAAAAAAAGGTCATACAGAGACCCTGTTCCCAGTGCCGCTATCAGTGGCACCTACCCATCACTGACTCACAGTTTGCTTTTTGGCAGTTTGCGTTCTGTGGCTACTGAGCTCTCCAACCAGCTCCTGAGAATCACTGCAGCATGACCCTCTAGGTGAGGAAGCCGACACCGCTGCTGTTCCTATGATTGTTTTCCAAAAATAAATAACTGTTGAGTTCCATGTAAAAAATAAATGGCAGGGCTTCCCTGGTGGCGCAGTGGTTGAGAATCTGCCTGCCAATGCAGGGGACACAGGTTCGAGCCCTGGTCTGGGAAAATCCCACATACCGCGGAGCAACTGGGCCCGTGAGCCACAACTACTGAGCCTGCGCGTCTGGAGCCTGTGCTCCGCAACAAGAGAGGCCGAGATAGTGAGAGGCCCGCGTGCCGCGATGAAGAGTGGCCCCTGCTCGCCACAACTAGAGAAAGCCCTCGCACAGAAACAAAGACCCAACGCAGCCAAAAATAAATTTATTTATTTAAAAAAAAATAATGATAAATAAATGGCAGTTACTCTTGTTGTATAGAAAAAAAAAGCCTGAAGGAAATATACTAAACTATTTTTGATGACTTATTTTCTTCTTTGTGCTTTCTTACATGTTTTACATTTTTTTTTGTTTTAAACAATAAACATGTCCTTTTCTCAGAGAAAAGAAATAAACGTTGCCACAAAACATTCAACCCTAACACAAAAGGAAATAGTATTTAAACGCTTCCTGGTCAAACTTCTATTAAAAGCATGGCTGTGCATTAGGTACTGAGGTGAGTCATTTCCTGCTTTGGTCATGCTATTTTTTTTCTACTAACTCTGGAGCCTTACTCCAAACAAATATAGGGTTTTTTGCCTCACTTCAACTTCTCCTAGCTTCAGTTTTCCCTGAAGGAGTTAGATTAGCTGTTTCTAAGGTCCATGCCAACAATAAATTCTGTTTCAAGAAATGAAGTTCTAACCAGCAGAAAGTTGACAATACCTACAAGAGGATTTTCCCAGTAGAAAAACTGTTTGACTTATTCTTTTTGCTGACATAATACTTCAATTCAGTATCAATTTAGGGTCTACTTTTAATTTGAACAATTTTTCTAACCCCCAACATTTGGCATTTTGTAATAAACCTGCCAGTTATTTTTATACTGGTCATTCATTGTGAATATAGAATAAAAGTAATGGTCAAACTGTCAAAAAAAAAAAAAAAAAAAGGAAAGAAAGCCCACTCATGCCACCTGTATTCAACAAAGTCCTAAAAGTTCTAGCCAGGTAAAAAAAGAAAAAAGCATCCAAATCAGAAGAAGTAGAACTGTCTCTACTTGCAGATGACATATTATACATAGAGAACCATAAAGACTTCCCTCAGAAATTATTAGGACTAATCAATAAATTCAATAAAGTTGCAGAATACAAAATCAATATACAAAAATTAATCATTTCTATACACTAATAACAATCCCATTTACAATTGCACCAAAAAGAATAAAATACCTAGGAATAAATTTAACCAAGGAGGTGAAACTATGACATTAATGAAAGAAATTGAAGATACAAATTAATAGGAAGAATATTAAAATGTCCATACTACAAAGCAATGTGCACATTCAATGCAACTCCTATCATAATTCCAATGGCACTTTTTTTTTTTTTTAACAGAAATAGAACAAACAATCCTAATCCTATATGGAACCACAGAAGACTCAGAATATCAAAAGCAATCTTGAGAAAGAAGAACAAAGCTGGAGGCATCACACTCCCTGATTTCAAACTGTATTATAAAGCTATAGCAATCAAAACAGTATGGAATTGGCATAAAAACTGACACACAGATAAATGGAACAGAAAAAAGAACCCAGAAATAAACCCATGAATATATGGTCAATTAATTTATGACAAAGGAGCCAAGCCAATAGGGAAAGGACAGTTTCTTTAATGGATGGTGTGGGGGAAAATGTACAGCCACATGGAAAAGAATGAAACCAGACCACTATCTCACACCACAAAAATCAACTCAAAATGGATGAAAGACTTGAATGTAAAACCTGAATCCATAAAACTCCTAGAGGAAAACATAGGCTTCTTGACATTGGTTGGTGATGATTTTTTGGATTTGATGCCAAAATCAAAGGCAAAAAAAGCAGAAAATAAACAAGTGGGACTATATCAAAGTAAAAAGCTTCTGCGCAGCTAAGGAAACCATCAACAACATGAAAAGTCTACTGAATGGGAAAAATATTTGCAAGTCATATCTGATAAGGGGTTAACATCCCCCCAAATATAAAGAACTCACACACTCATTAGCAAAAAAACAAACAATCCCATTAAAAAATGGGCAGAGGATCTGAACATTTTTCCAAAGATGACACAGATGGCCAACATGTACATGAAAAGATGCTCAACATAATTAGTCATCAAGCAAATGCAAATCAAATCCACAATAAGCTATCATCTCACACCTGTTAGAAAGGCTATTATCAAAAAGACAAGAAATAATAAATGTTTGTGAGGATGTACAGAAAAGAGAACACTTGTGCGTTGTCAGTGGGAATGTAAATTGTGCAGCCACTATTGAAAATAGTATGGAGGTTCCTAAAAAAATTAAATGTACAACTACCATATGATCTAGTAACTTCACTTCTGAGTATTTATCCGAAGGAAATGAAATCACTGTCATAAGATATTCACAACCCCATGTTCTTTGCAGCATTATTTACAATAGCTAAGACATGGAAACAACCTAAGTGTCTACTAACAGTGCATAGATAAAGAAAATGTGGCATATTTATATAATGATTATTCAGTCATAAAAATGAAGGACTCCAGCCGTTTTCAGCAATGTGGATGTACATTAAGGGCATTAAGCTAAGTGAAATAATTCAGACAGAAAAAGACAAATATTGTATGCTATCACTAATATGTGGAATCTTTTTTTTTTTTTTTTTGCGGTATGCGGGCCTCTCACTGTTGTGGCCTCTCCCGTTGCGCGGAGCACAGGCTCCGGACACGCAGGCTCAGCGGCCATGGCTCACGGGCCCAGCCGCTCCGCGGCATGTGGGATTTTCCCAGACCGGGGCACAAACCCGTGTCCCCTGCATTGGCAGGCGGACTCTCAACCACTGCACCACCAGGGAAGCCCGGGGATTATTTTTAAAGATGGTACAATAAACCATCATTTTAGACAGAAAAGAATAAAATACGGAAGGTGAAACTGAAGACCCAAAGGGGAGAGTAATTCATAAGAATGACCAGAGCCACAGGGACAGGTCAGTAGCACAGGGAGAGGTGGTCTTAGAGGGAAGAGGGCCCTTTCTATCCTGAGATGATCCAAGGTAGAGAGGAAGAAGGGGGGAAGAGCCTGGAGCGACCTCAAAAATGACCTTGTTCTGCTCTGGTGCAGAGCATAGGGCCCAGGGGTCGGGGTGGGCTTGGGCTTTAGAGGGAGGTAGGCACTGCTTTGTCTGCATATCCACACCTGGGACCAGAATCCTTCCCATCTTCCTATTAAAACAGGTCCCAGGCATCCACGGCTCTGTGCTCCCACTTTTCTCCCTTCTAGAAAAGGGAGAAAAGATTCTTGCACAAGGAAAATATATGGACAAAGTTTGTTACTGGTTGTGGGTGTACTGCACTGGGCGGGTGGCTTCTCGGGGGAGTCCGGAAGAACAGTCTTCTCCTGGAGCCAGTGCAAACTCAGCGGGTCTGAAGCTGAGGCCACTGCCGCCTGCCCAAGCCAGCTTCCCTCGCAGGTCGCTATTCCTGTTAGAGGCATTGATGTCCGGACAGCACTGAAGACCAGAGCTTCCCCCCTCAAGGGTCCTTTCACCTCTTCCTTGGGGTGTCTCCTGTGCCCACCTGGGGAATATCCTCACTCCCACTGTTGGCCTCCCATCCTAATCACCTCTCAGAAGGATGACAAAAGTACCTACCAGCTGGTCTCCCTGCCTCCAGCCTGTTCCCACTGCCCCCCAGCCAAACCCCATAGTGCCCTGTTCTCCTCAGCTTAGGGGCCTTTGGCTATGCTGTTCCCTCTTGGTGAAGTGCCCTTCCTGCCTTCTCTTGGCCAACGCTGGTCATTCTCCAGACTCAGCTCTGACCCTCTCACTCAGGTTCAGCCCCTCCCTGGCACCGAGCCGACTGCACTGTGCCGTCTGGAGGGGTGTGTGAGGGCAGGAACACAGTTCTATTTAAGCCACAGTCATGTTATCCCAGCATCTAACCTGGTATCTGACCCTGAGTGAGTGCTTGGTAAGTGATGGAGAAGCTGAAGTGAAGAGGGATGCTCACAGCTTATTCCCCTCAAGTTGGAGGACTAGGGAACTAACACCTGTGTCATGTCTACTCCAGGAATCTCACCTAGTTATCCTAAGTGCTTTGAATATGCTATTTCGATAAGTCTCAGATCAACACAGAGGCAGAGGTTATTATTACTCTTTTGCAGATGAGGAAATGGGCTTAGAGAGGGAAAGCATTTACTCCAAGTCATCCTGTTAGCACCCACCACCGTCTAACTCCAAAGTCCCTATAATCAGTCAATGTATCATCATATTCTCTCTCATTCCCCAGCTAAACTCCCTAGTGATTGCAAAGCTTAGGGAACGAGGCAATTGCTCTTTCCCATAGAGCTTTAGGGCTTCTAACAAATAACTTTATGCCATCTATACACCTTTCAGTGTCTATTTCTTATCTTTACATCAGGCTGAGAGGTCCCCGCAGACTAGAACTATGTCTCATTCATCTTTTTTTTGTTTTGCGGTACGCGGGCCTCTCACTGCTGTGGCCTCTCCCGTTGCGGAGCACAGGCTCCGGACCTGCAGGCTCAGCGGCCATGGCTCACGGGCCCAGCCGCTCCGCGGCATGTGGGATCTTCCCAGACCGCGGCACGAACCCATGTCCCCTGCATCGGCAGGCAGACTCCCAACCACTGCGCCACCAGGGGAGCCCTCATTCATCTTTGTACAGCCTACAGTTCTCAGCAAGTTGTAGGTATTTTATAAATATGTACCGAGTTGATAATCAAATTGTTGATTTATTAAATGAAGTTATGATGGTGAGTTTTCTGGAGTCGGGGCAGGAAGTTTTTTTGAGCACATGGCCCATTCTGGCACCCAAATGATACTACATCGGTCATTTTCTAAGTACAGGGCCAGCCCTTGGGGCTGTAGATAGAACAAATTTAAATTCATGATGACTTCATTAAAAAAAAGTCCAGGGTAAGAAATCTTTCAGGAGCACTAATGACACCATTTAAAACTGAATTAATTCTGTATGGTTTAAATGTTGTTATAGTGAAGTGCAAACGGACACAGTTGTGATGAGGCATTGCTTTGGAAAAAAGAATCTGTGAAGTGAGTCAATCATCATAGCTTAGCTGTTCATTAATACTACTTGACATTTTCTATCTTATATCCTTCTTCAGTTCATTTATTCCTCTCGTATTTACAGAGCACCTGTTTAAACAATGCAGGGGGCTGGGTGCTTGGGAACTGGCACAGAAATGTAAGTCTGCCCTGTAGGTCTTCGCTGCTCCAAGAAGAGCAGAGATCCAGCATGTGGAGAGTTCAGCTAAACTGCTCCGTGATATCGCTGCCTTGCCATCCACCTTGTGTGGCCAAGTGGCCCACGGGGGCCTTAACTTGACATTAGCCTCTCATGCAAGTGCATGCCCTGGATTACAGCCCGTAGATTCACAAGTAAATTTAAGTTCCCTGTGACTTCTCTGATGACCCTTGTGATTAAAATAGTGTCTCTGCCTCCCAGGGCCTTCCCCTTGTGTGCCCCTTAGATAAGACCCCCAAGAAGCTTACCAAAACTCTGCTCTTTTGGTTTAAACTCACCAATCTGGCCTTAGCCACAGAACCCCAAAGCACTCCACCCACCCACTCTAAAAAGGCCTGTGGCCCAGGTCCTGCCACTCTGCCCACACCCCACCTTGACTTCCCTGCCTGGCCCCGCAAGGCATGCCGGGTACCTCCTCCAGGACCTGTGGGTAGTAAACCCGTTTCAACTTCCCCTGTGGTCTTTTGTTGAACCTCACCATCGACACCCTGTGGCTCTACTTAACAAACGATCTGACACACACGACGCAGCGGCAGCAGCAGCTGGGAGCTTGTTAGAAAGGCAGGATCTTAGACCCCATCCCAGACCTACTGCATCAGAATCTCCAGTTTAACAAGACCCCCAGGTGATCGGAATGGACATTAGTTTGAGAGGCACCATAAAACTCGCCAACATCCCACTGGCCATATAGGACAGTCAAAGGAGACGATTTCTCAGTGACTTAAAACCTTTGGAAGCAGGTCTACTCTATACGTGTATCAAGTCATTTGGTTGTGCACTTTAAACTTACACAATATCATATGTCAATTATATCTCAGTACAGCTGCAGGGGGAGGGGAAAGGCCTACCCTGACCACCGTATTTAGTCCTACCACCTGAATCCCTCACGCCACCACCCTCATAGTCTCCTTGCCCGGCTCTATTGTTTTTTGCAGGGTATTTATCACCTAACACGTAAGGCAAGTTTATTTTGGATACAGTTCACTGTCTCCTACTGGAATTCAAGTCCACAAGGGCAGGGGTGCTTCTGATACTCCTCTAGCCCCCAGCTCAGCCTGAGGCTAAGCTGAAAACAAATGTTTAATCATCAGATGAAGAATAGACGGCTGCTTCCAGGGCCCAGAGACCGTTCCTAGTGCATGGCTTCTAGGCCGTCTACCGGTTCTGAGTCAGTGAAGAGCAGCCTGGAGTCCTCGTGCCTCGTGGGTAGCATGGCCATGGCATTGAAACTGGGATGCTTCTGAGATGGGGAGAGGAGCCACTATTAATAACTCTGCAGATACAACAGGTACAGAACTGTGACCTCCCTTATGGGGCCCACTCTGTTGCAGCTACAATCCAGTTCTAGGGAAGGGATCATGTCATGTATTTTTGTCTTAGTCTGGAATCATCGAGTTGCAAGAAACAGGATCCAACTCAAACTAGGTCAGGTTGAAAAGTGCCTTATTGAAGGTTATAGGAACATCTGGCAGAACCAAGTACAGGAGTTGCAGGCAGGCCTGAGTGCAATGGGAATGGGGGAAGCACTCCCTTGCTACTCCACGAGCCCACGGTCCCCTCATCACTGTGCCTCTGTCTCCCTTCTTTGCAGCTGCTTCCTCTCCACGCCTGTACCCCTGAGTCCTAACCAATTCTTTTTTATACTTTGTGTGGTTGTCCTATGGGCATACCCCTGGCAGCTTGGGTGGGACAATTTTTTCGGTGTATTTTTATTTGTAATATTTTTTGTGATTTAATTTGTTTTCTTGTGGTAAGCACACACCATGAAATCAACCCTCTTAACAAATATCTAAGTGTACGTTACTGTGTGGCTTACTATAGGCACATCAAGAACTCATGTCTTGCGTAGCTGCAACTTATTAAACAGAAACTCCCTGTTTTCCCTTCCCAGTGATTTAGGTGCTTAAATCTACTTTAGATCTTCTCTACTTGCTGATTCTCCACCAGGTGCTGAATTATTCGCTCACAACCTCACAGTCATTCACAGGACGGATACTTCTTGATGTATGGCTGGGTAATAATACGGTTCAAGTGTGGAGTTACCTACAGAGACCTGGTTTTGGCTTCTGACCATCCTGGGTTCAAATCAGAGTCTCTCTGCCTGTGAGTTGTTTGGCTTTGGGCAGGTCGACTAGCCTGAGTTTCAGCTTCTTCATCTATTACAAAATGGGGAATAAATATTTACCTGGCCGGGCTGTTGTGAGGATTGAATGTTACAACATTTGTAGAGTACCCAAAAGTTTCTGGCAAACAGTAGGTGCTCAGTGAAAGGTCATTTCTCCCCATTTCCCTTTCTCTACCTGGAAGCCTGCTCTAGCTTAGGTGTGAAAAGAGAAAAGCATTCCCTGGGATATTTCTGGCTTACGGCAGTTTGGGAAAGCTAAGTAATCTATGGGAGTAAGGGAGAGAGGAGAGGATGCTATGATATTTTTGGCATGTGTTCGTGGTTTGGCATGGCCTAAAACTTGGGTCAATTAATATTCCTTTAATATGGAATGTTTTTTCTTCCCTGTCCCTTTAAACAGTCCATGTCTTCCACCAAGGCTTTTCTTGTAGCACTTTGGGGGTGGGACAATTCTTTACTGAGCCCGTTGTCCGGTGCAGAGTTGCTCGTTATTTAGCATCTCCTGCCTCTGCCCAGTAAATGCCAGTAGCACCTCCTTACCCATTCACTGTTACAACCTAAAATACCTCCGTGGATTTCCAAACACCCCCAACTACATGATAATATAGGTGTAGCATCCACTTCCAACAGAGTGTCAGTTCAAACTCCCAGGAGAGAAACTGATCACTCTGCAGCCACTGAATTGGACCCTGGTCCATCCAGCCACGACTGAAGTGTGAACAGTCAACCGCAACCACAGGATACACGCAAGGCTGCCGAGCCCTGCCCCCTCCGTGGAAAGTGAGGGCAGGGATAATTCCCAGAGAGGGGACTGTGCCTAATCAGCCTGTTAGATTAGCTAAGGATGGGGCCAATGGAAGGAGTTCTCAGGGATAATTACACTTGCTCAGGGGGCTCCAGTTACAGCGTTCAGTATCTCACCATGCTTTTCGAATCAAAGCCTACAGGTCATCTATTTTCCCTTCCCTTCTCCTTTGAACGCAAACCTCACCCCACCTTCTATTTTCTCCCTTTCCACTTTCTCCCATCTTGTACTCGTCTATGCCTCCTCCGACCTTTACGTCCGTAAACATGTGATCTCAGCGGTTCTGGCTTCTCCTGAATACCAGATAACGTTAGTTTACTGAAACCTGAGCGAGCTATTTCATAGTGGTAAGAACGCAAGAAAATGCCCTAATTTACCCCCAATTCACACACTTTTGGTGTATGTATTTGCCTTGCACAGCTGTTCACTATTTGAAGAGGCCCTCACAATGCTCAGAAGATAATCAAAGCTACTTAAGAATGACATGCTGTCTTTAAAAAAAAACAAAAACCACTGCCCAGGCTGAACTCAGAATGGTAATGAGCTCAG
Organism: Globicephala melas; assembly: GCF_963455315.2. NCBI lineage: Eukaryota > Metazoa > Chordata > Mammalia > Artiodactyla > Delphinidae > Globicephala > Globicephala melas. The sequence continues at coordinate 20,676,137 of NC_083331.1, forward strand.
ACAGGAACCCAGCTGAGATATTTGCATTTTACACGAACCTTTTTACGATACTATAAATTTCACATTTTTACAGTTACAGGTCTTAATCATCATGAAAACCATTCCTGCACGTATCTTTGGTAAACGGAATTCAAATTTCCACATGATCTGTAAATACTAAATTGTTAATAGCTTCTCTAGGGTCTTGTGGCTTGTTCCGACCTCTTTGATGATTGCATCATTGTTTATGCATATAAAAATCACAATTAGACTCACACGCCTAATGTTAAGTCTCCCAAGCATTTTTCAGCCCATTTTTGCTTTTTGATACTCTTTAAGATAGACGACCAGGGGTTTGAAAAGCAATGAGTGTATTGGTTAAGGCTTCTAAATCCTTCTCACAAGTTTTTTCAATAAGCAACACAAAATAGCACAAAATCACGGAGATACAATATACGCTGGGCTTACTAACTGTAAATACCACCGTATCTATTGTTACACTCTAAAGCATTCATTTGTAACATCAATCACAAGGTCTGACCCGTAATTTTTAGTTGTTTCACTCAGTATTTAGCTCTTACATCTGCTTTTCCATTTATAATCTTTTAAAACATTGCTTTAACCTCATTCATTTGAGGTTTTGAAACTGCTCTTTCTACATTTGCTTACTTCTTAGGGCACAAAGCTTTTTGTAGCAGACTCAGATTTCTTGGATCTAAGAAAGTATTTGATTTAAAAGTTATCTTTGAGCCGTTTAGCAGCGACTTATGGACATTGTAGGCTACCCTATGGGAATTCTGAATGTTTCATTCATTTGTATTTTATCGGTTCCATACGTTTGGGGGTAAAGGACATAAAGTAGGGGATGTGGTCACAAGACAGTAAATTTAACAAGCTGTTTTTTGATTTAACCATACAACAAAAGTTTGTGCTGCCTCAAAAACATCCTTCACATAAAATGAAGGCCTTTATTCCATTGCTGTTACCTGCCAGAGATGATCAACAGATCCGTGGTAAACGCTGTCCAGACTGGCTCCACGGTCACGCCTCCATCCACGCTGCCATCTTGAAACCAGCCTTGAGAAGCAGGGAATGCATTGGTTGAAGCTTATAAACCCCTTTCTCACACCAGGTGTGTGGGGTTAATGGTGCGATGGGGGCAATAGAAAAAGCACTAAGTTTCCATGGGAACAAATGGAAACTGAAGAATTTGGACACACCTGTAAAGGATCTGATGGGTCCTGCCTGGGTGTCTGACAAAGCCCTCTTGTCCTGGCAGTATTGGGCCATAAGAGATGCCGGGTCTGTCTTTTGAATTAATGTAAGAACTTCCTACCGGATCTTCCCTGCTTCAGCCTCAGCAACGCGGCCCCTGGTTTATCCTTCTCAAATGTAAATGGGATTCTATCGTGTCTTCTTTGAAACTCTTCGAAGTTTTCCTATGGCTTGCAGGGAAAACATACAAATGAGTTGGCAAGACCTCTAAAGCTAGCATCCTTTGGCCCCAGCCATCCCTCTGGCCCTGCCTCAAAGCACTTCCTCTGAGTCTAGCCCATTCCGGCCCTGTGGAGCCATTTTCCTTTCACGTGTACATAGCTGTCTAAAGGGACTCTCCCACCCCAACCCTCTTTTACCTGCCCTGGTAACCCCCTAGCAAACTCCTATTTATCCTTCAAGACCCAGTTCAAGCATTACTTCTATGAAGTTTTCCCTGACCACCAACCCCCTTCCAACAACTGCATTAGTAGTTCCCTCCTCGCTGACACAGCTCTGTGTTCATTTATTACATACTGTTGTAACTATCTTTTCTCCAATGGGCCAGTGGTTGTCTCGATTATATAACAAAGTCGCTTGAGAAGATTTTTTTTTCATAATACCTATGAAAAAGGTATTTTAGGCTGCACCTTTGAAGATTCCTGGGGTGGGACTCAGGAATTTTTTTTTTAAGTGCTCCAGGTGATTCTTTTTTTTTTTAAACACTTTAAAAAAATTATTTATTTATTTGGCTATGTCGGGTCTTAGTTGTGGCGCGAGGGATCTTTTGTTGCGGCGTGCGGGCTTCTCTCTAGTTGTGGCACACGGGCTTAGTTGGCCTGTGGCATGTGGGATCTTAGTTCCTCAACCAGGGATCAAACTGGCGTCTCCTGCACTGGAAGGCAGATTCTTAACCCCTGGACCACCAGGGAAGTCCCAAGTGCTCCAGCTGATTCTGATGTGCACAACGAAACTCACTGTCGAGATTGTTGAGAATTAGCATACTCAACTGTGAGCTCTGGGCAGGCCAGGACTGGGCTTTGTTCATTTTTTACCACGCATCTCGCCGCCCCCCCATCTATGGCAGAATGGTACCTACTAGACTCTCAGTTGATACTGGGTGTGGGTGGAGGGAGAAGGGAAGGAGAGGAGAAGAGAGGAAGGAAGGAAAAGAAAAAGAAAAAAGGAAGAAGGAAGGAAGGTAGAAAGAAAGGAAGAGAGAGAGGGAAGAAAGAAGGAAAAGGGTAAGGGAGAAAGGAAAGAAAGAAGAGAGGAAGGATGGGGAGAGAAATAGAGAGGGAAGGGACAGAGGAAGGAGGGAGAGAAGGAGAGAGAGAGAGGAAAAAGCAAGGGAGTTCTAGGCTTATTGGAAACATCTTACCTCTGGGGGAAAATACTGCAAATTAATACAGGTTGTTTTTATAAAAAGAAACCTCCTGGTTTGGCCATAAGCACCAGGTCTATCTCTCAAGAAGATACAAGCCAGAAGATATACACTTAGAAAGGTGAACTGTGAGCGCAGTTAACCATGGGAGTTATTAATGGGTTGGCCAAAAAGTTCATTCGGGTTTTTTGTAAGATGTTATGGAAAAACCCGAACGAACTTTGTGGCCAACCCAACATAAGCCCCTTATAAGCACCACTCTGAACCACCTGTAGAAGACACATCAATCAGCCCCTTGAATTTGGCCCGCTGTACATCACTCCTCTGATAGCCTGGCATCTGGCTTAAAAGAATCTCCCCCTTCTGTGAGTCACAAATTATTCCCAAGACCAGCCAAGTGTTTCCATTCTCAAACCAGTTTTTTGACCATCAGGTGGTCCTCATACCAGAAAGTAGGATCAGCCTCCTGGTTCCACTGGTCAGCCCCGCCCCCGCCCAGAGCCATGGCCAGGCTGCTTCGGTCTGGCGGCAGAGATCTGCACTCAGCAGGCATCTTGTACAAGAGGACTGGAGAGACAAGAGAAGACTCCAGAGCGGGATTGGAAGGGAATCTTCCCCAGCTCCCAAGGGGTTTGCCGGCAGCAGGATTAGCGCGTCATTTCCCCCTGCACTGAATACCAGGATTGGGGCTAAGCATCGTGCAAAATCAGCCCCCCAGGGCTGCCAGACTGGTACAAAGGCAGACCTTTCCCAGCTTCTGGGATAACCCTTTCACACTCCTGGTTCTTGTAATTAGTGCAAAACAGACCTCAGGACTTTAGCAACCAATCAGAGCTGACGAATCGCTGATGACTGCGGGTTTTTGTCTTTAAATATATGCCCTGGTTAGGGAAGGAAAACTCATTGTGCAGGGCGCAGCATTTCAAGCACAAACGTGATCTGGGGAAGAGTTATGATTGCAGTGACCACTGCACGACTCTCCTTTGGGGCTCTGCCAGAGTTCCCATAAAACCCTCCTTTTTCTGGCGTCTACACCACGAGCTCTTATGTAATCAATTTAAGAGGCTTTTATGAGATGCCAGAGCATGTTACTTAAAGCATTCCCATTTATTTTGCCTTACTTTATGTTTTTATTACATAGAATTTGAATTAAATCCATTTGGCAATGTTTTACAGTGGAGGGAGGTGGGGTCCGTCAGGAAGAGAAAGGGAATTTGTCATGAGGGGAAAGTTCTAGCGGTCAGGCTGTTCAGACTCCTTGGAGGAAGCAGAAGTAAAGGTGCCTCAGGTGGGAAGCACACCCTCCCCGCAACTTGGTGAGAATGGACAGTTCCTTAGGCATCACTAGGCTTCCGTCTCTCCTACAATCAGTGGTAATTTTTCCAAAGGCTCTCTCTGCCCACCACTGTTCTGTTCAAAGCCCTCCAGTGACGTCACGTTGCCTTCAAAATAAAGCCCAGATGCCACAGTGTGCTGTTTTTCATCATCTGTGATCGGCCCTCAATCTGCCTCTCCAATGTGACTTAGCTCTTCCCTTCTCTTGCTTCTCGCTCTACGTCTAAACATGAACTCCCACTCACTCCCACTCACCAGCCTTCGAATCCTACCCGATGGTCAAGGCCCAGACACGACGTCATCCCAGACTCAACATTTCACAGAATACTTCTGGAAGGAAGTAGTTGCTTCCTGTTCTGAATACCTGCGGCATTTTCTTTTTACATCTGACAATGATCACTTTTTATCTTGTGCATGCATCCCTTTCAAAAACTTCTAAGTCCAGGGCAACAGTTGCCCACATGTTTTATCTCTGAATTATGCTCAGCACCTAGTGGCCTAACCTGAACGTCCGAGGGACCCAATACATACTCCCTGAATGCCTATGTCTATGCTGGGGGCCCCAGTAAGCAATTTCAGAATTAAGAAGCATTTGCTACTTAAGTGTAAATGGGCCCAAGGGCTTGATTCAGAGGCTGTTCCCAGAGCCACAGCTGTTCACACTCCCACCCAAGAGCAGTCCTGGCGATCACACAGATCAGCCTCACGGCGCCATTGGTTCAGCTCCGCCCCAGCCCAGAGCCAAGGCCAGGCTGATTTGCTCTGACGTCAGAGATCTGCACTCGGACGGCATCCTGCCGAAGAGGACTGAGTTACCGAGGACGAGGATTGTTCCACCCGGTTGCAGTAAAGAGGAGTCCTCTTAGGTATTACATAAAATCAAGCTCAGCTTGAGGATCCAGACGGAGCTGTAATCAGGCCAAGCCCCTCGTGGACACACCTAGGGTCTGGATCGGGGGCCCTCCATTCTGGCGCCCCACCTTGGTCAGACACCACCTCACCTCGGTTTCTACCTGCTGAGTCACCCGCAGGCCCTCCACCTAGACAAGGTCTCCCCATGTCTGACTCCACTGCATGGCCTTTGAGCTGGAGCTCTTGCAACCAGCCGTCTCTCTTTTTTTTTCCTTTTTGCGGTACGCGGGCCTCTCACTGTTGTGGCCTCTCCCGTTGCGGTGCACAGGCTCTGGAGGCGCAGGCTTAGCGGCCATGGCTCACGGGCCCAGCCGCTCCGCGGCATGTGGGATCTTCCTGGACCGGGGCACGAACCGTGTCCCCTGCCTCGGCAGGCAGACTCTCAACCACTGCGCCACCAGGGAAGCCCCCGTCTCTCTTGTTTTTAGTTTAGAGTTCTGAGTAAAGGCATTTGATTGGTCTAGTACATCTCTGTAAGCCAGATGACCGCGGCCCTTAGGTCAGGTGCCTTCCGTGGAGTCCGGGGACTCACGTGCATCCCTGGGTGTGTGCAGTGGAAGCTACTGGTCAGGCAGGCACTGCCACGTACCTGTGGAGGATCGTGCCCTGCCTCCACCGTGACCTTGCGCCTCAGTGAGCGTGGGAAGCACGGCCTCTGCTCCCTGTCTGAGCAGCAAAAGAAACACAGTGATCAAATGTGACCCCTAATTTACCCAGATGTCCAGGCTTTGATGAGGTGAAGTGAGAACTGGGGGCAGTGGTGTGGGGAGAATGAAATCACCACAAGTGACCCCAGACTTGTTAGGAAATAAAAACTAAAAACATACACAAGGGAGAAAGAGAAGACAACACCACAGTTAGCAGCTGAAGCCCGAGGACAGTCTTCTGTACTAAGTGATAAACTCCATGCCTTATTTAGAACCTTAAATAGAGCTCATTTGGTCCTCCTGTATTTTAGACTCATATTCTATGCCGGGTCCTCATTTTTAAGACATTTGAGGTTGTCTGTTGGATATTTAAAAAGCAAAAAAAATCATAAGCCATTGCCTGATTAATGCCTAAGACACAGCCGTTTCTGATGTTCATTGCGAGTTGCGCCTCTAGAAGTGGCTGATGCTGGTTCAATTTTTACCTAACAAGCTCTCCGTTCTGAAGTCTCTGGTACTTTATAATCACAGATGGAGAGCCATGATTAGCTGTGCAACCTGGTGACCACAAAAAGCACTAGTTATTTCTTTTAGCACACTCAGGCCCTGATGTATCTCTGAGAAGAGTCTAAGATCTGATTACAGGGCACTAATGGTCACGGAGGCCCTATTGCCCTTCCCCTCCCACCTCCCAGGCTTCCTTCTTTTTCTTCCTTCAGGAATCCTTTGGCTCAGAGGATGAATCCAATACCGATCTTAAGAGCCAACATCTATTAAACGCCTAATCTACACCAGGCACCCTTGTAAGCGCGTCCCATAATTACGTCACTGAATCCTCACAACAGCCCCACGGGGTGGGTACCATCCATACCTCTAATTTTCAGAGATATTTTCAATGGTCTCCTTCCAATCTGGGCCGGGGATGAAGTGGGGGTGAGGAGGAAGGAGGGTACATGAGAAAGGCGGGGCGCATGCGGCACAAAGCCGACCTGATAAAACTTACTAGGTTGTGAAGTAGAGCGAGTGACTCAACGTCTCCATGCCTCAGTTTCCTCATGTGCAAAAGGAGAATAACAGCACAGACCTACCTCACAGAGAAGTTGGGAGGATTAACTCATGCCTGGAACAGACAGAGAGCTCTGTTATTGGCAGTGGTTATAAGTATCCTATCAACTTATCATGCTCTACCCCAATGCCAACTGCGGCCCCTCCCAGTAGGGCCTTGCTTCCCAGAGTTCTAGGAAGCAATCTGAATGGTTGATTTCCAAAGAGATGCACTAGGGGGAGGCTTCCTGAGGATGGAATTCCTGGACCTACAACGAGGTGATGAAAATAGGTTGTGGCACATAATATTAGTTTATTTCATTTGCACAACAGCTTCTGAGATAACAGATGATTTCATCCTCATTTTACAAGTGAGGCACAGTAAAATGAATCACTTTGCCCAACATCAAAGTTGGGTGAGCGGAAGAGCCATCCTTCCAGCCTGGGCACTGCACCAGTGGCCACCCCATCTCACCACGCTGAGTTGCAATGAAAGGAAGAGGGAGTGATGGGAACACATCCTAATGGGACCTACGTTTAATCAGTGGGCCCCCTGAGGGTTTTTTTTTAAATCAGGCAGACCTGCCACCTCTAGCTCCCAACCCTGGCATATCTGCGGCAGCGGGAAGCCCAGCTCTCCCGGCCCACGGGCACCCTCCTGTGTGGCTGCAGCTCCATTTCTCATCCCCCATCATCACCCCAATGCCACACGCAGAAAAAGACAGGGGAAAGATATCTTCTGTATGGCCTGGAAGACTTAAATTTAGGAGTTAATTCTGCTTGAGTACTAAGACAACAGAAATATGGAATGCTTATGGGATACTTTCTTTCTTGTCAATTGATTGTTAATTTCACGTGACTTTTTACTTACTTTCTTGGGGAAAATCCTACACTCTCCCCCTCCACCCTGTAGATGGATGTCTTGAGATCTCTCTCATGTCCCTCATTATTTTCACGTTTATGCTTTCTTTAAAAACTATTTTTTCACTTTGTCACTCCCTGGGGCTACCATTAAGTCCTACAGCCTCATTTATCTCTTCAGCAGCGTTAAAATGTAAACCTGAGTTTCACCCCTCACCTGACCTCTGCCGTGGGGTTTCTCAGCTCCTTCCAACGAGGGCTAGAAACTCGCCCCAGCTCTGCTGACAGGAAGACAAAAGCGGGGAGCCTGAGCCCCTGAAGTCCAGCCACAGTCCGTGGGCAGAGCGCAGCTTGGCTGCGGTGAGTTTTTAGATAGCTGCGCACTCTTTAAAACAATAAACCTGGACAGTTATTTCCATCCCTAAAAAAGAATTAAACTTTAACAAATTCCCAGTGTTTTTTATCTCCCAATAGAAAGATCCTTAGGGATTTTGCCCTGGGCATTTCAGACTGAGGCTAGTTCTGTTTCAGACATAATCTCCTCAAAACTAGGAGACCCTCAGCCAATCAAATTTGAGGGCTTCACCTGACCACCCCCCCAAAGCACATTTACTAAGGGGTCCATGATAATGGGTGTGCTTTGCATTTTTTCTATAGTAAGGGAGGAAAAGCAGCAGCTTCCTATCCCAGAATCTTGGACTACTTCAATATGCAACAAATAGTGAGCACCTACGAGGTACCAGGCAGTGACTGTGCTAGGGTAGAAAAGAGACCCTACGATGGTTCTAGGAAGGAAAGAAATCATACACCAGTTTCCATCCTCTCTGATCTCAGATCCAATGAAGAGATACATTCAAGAACCTGACAGGAGGAGATTAAAATATCAGCTTTAGGGCTTCCCTGGTGGCGCAGTGGTTGAGAGTCCGCCTGCCGATGCAGGGGACGCAGGTTCGTGTCCCGGTCCGGGAAGATCCCACATGCCTCGGAGCGGCTGGGCCCGTGAGCCACGGCCGCTGAGCCTGCGCGTCCGGAGCCTGTGCTCCACAACGGGAGAAGCCACAACAGTGAGAGGCCCGCGTATTGTAAAAAAAAAAAAAAAAAAAAAAAAAAAAAATCAGCTTTATTATTAGTAAAAGCTGGATTGGAGGATGTGGCTTAGCTATGCAGCCTCTTACTATTTCCCACTCCTGCCCAACCCACCCCTGGAGAGCCAGCCTCCCGCAAGGGGCAGAGCGTGTACGCCCAGGGAGCTGGCCCCAAGCTGAGAGCTGACAGGCAAACCTCCACGGGGGCAGATCTGAAAGAGAAAGGACCGTACCAGTCTCAGGCCCTTTTCCAAGCTCACAGGTTCCATGCACCAGTTACCCCTCTGCAAAGAAGGAAGAGTGAGGGCGGGAGGAGGGCCAGGAGTGTTGCTCTGGCTGAAGCCCCCGCACCGGGAACTAGCCACGCCCCTCATAAACACGTTCCCTCCTCTCATGGAGAAGACAGCCCAGCGGGGAAAAGGAAAAGAAGTATACAACGATGGAGGCAAGATCATTGCTTTACACAGTAAGGGGGTCTCTGGGCTAAGGCCAGAAGGATGAGCGGGGCCCCTGCCAGCTGGGCAGGTTGCGGAGGACTCAGATGCACGAAGGCTCAGAGCCTGATATAAAGCGCGTGAGTGCAAGATGAGGGCGGACGTGGGGAAGCGACCAAGGTGGACTTCCCCCTCCTGGCTCTGTAAGGACCAGCTTCCTCCGCATCCATGACTTTTGCACTCAAGGAATAAGGAAATGAGCACAGGACCCAGGACGTAGATGCTCCAAGGGCAAAGGAAGGTTTGCTCGTGTGCCTGCGGCGGCCTCGTGCGTGTAGGTGCTCTGCAAGTATTTGTTCTTTGAACTCACATCACATCCCTCCAGCAGCTCTCTGCTCAGCCTGCAGCAGGCCACTTTTCCTTTGAGACTGTTTCTTTCAGCTGAAGAGACCCCAATCCGAGTCACCTTCCCACTTCCTCAGCCTCTGCTGTGAACATTCCAGAAGTGATGTTTGCAAAAGCCTGATGCTCTCAGGAGCATCTGTAAAACAGTAAATACAGTTTTATTATTAGAAGACGATGAATTTTTAAAATGCCAATTCCAGGCTTTTCATTGTGACAGAGTGTAACTCAAGTCTGCATAGACTTTGTTCTTTCTTCATCAGAAACCTTGCAGGTCTCAGCTCTGGGCTGAGGACACGACTCTGGGCAACGGTCAAGGCCACAGGTGCCCAGGGGAGACGGGGCGGTCCTGTGAGTGATGGAGCTTGCCCAGTCGGAGCACGGCCGCCCAGCTCCTAGGAATGTTCAGGAATATAGGTCCAGCCATAGCTTGTCAACATTTTCAGCCTTATACTCATTTTTCCTTTCATGGTTCCAATTGGAGGACTTGTCCTAATTAAGGTTTATGCCTTATAGCACTGCTTCTTAGCCAAACAGGGTTGGGGCCACACAGGGCAGAGCCTGTGACGTCACACCAGTCTTGGTTCAAATCCTGATTCCGTCGCTTACTGGCTGTGTGATTTTGGCAAATCATTTAATCTTTCTGGACCTCATCTGCAAAACAGGAATGTTCATAATCCCTATTTCAAAGGATGACTGTGAGAGATACCACAGGTAAAGCACGGAGCACCCTCTTCTGGCAGAGCAAAACCCCAGAGAGAGGTTTCCCTGACCCTCAATGCCTCCTGCTCCCAACAGAGAACCCAGGGGAAATGGAAAGCCAAGTGGGCATCTCCTGGGGAGAGAAAAATAAGACCAGAATCAGCCAGCATCTGGGGCACTTCCTTAATTCTCAGCGGGTTGCTGATCTAACTGGGAAACAATTTGTCACACACCCTTACTGATGGGATCAAACAAGCTTGCAGGGCAAAGTCTGAGGCATGGAGGCCTCTTAAACCCTTGGCAATGACCCTCGGGTCCTGCAGGGGTATAAAGCGGCTCCTTCTCTTGGATGAAGACTACTTCCCAGCCTCCTCCAGGACTTGACCGGAGAGCTTGATGTAACTCACTTTCATGGCATTTATTATTCTACCCCGTTTCTCACTGTCTGCGGGCAGGTCTCTTCCCTGTTAGAATGCAAGCCAGTGGGAGGTAGGTTGGACGGCGGGCAGAATCTTCGTCTCCTTCATCCTCCACCAACTTGCCCAGTGACTGCCAAGTAGTGCTAAAAAAACCCCAAAACCCGAACCAAACAACTCTCCTAATGAAGGGCTGAGCCACGCCCACCACAGTGCCACAGGGCCTAAATTCTCTGCTAATCCCATGCCAGCTTTTATCCATTGATAGTTTTCACGTCCTTTTCCACTTCAAAGCTCTTAGTGATATCAATTACTGCCTCCACCATAAGACTGTTGTCTGTCTTCTCCTTTACCTTATAGATTCTTTGGGGGCCTGTACAACTTTGAACATGAAACTTTGGAAATAATGGACTGTGGAGAATAGGAACTAGGTCTTTAAAAAAAAATTTTTTGAGGCAAAATTCACATAATACAATTAGCTATCTTAAAGTGTACAATTCAGCAACATTTAGTACATTCATATGGTTGTGCAACCACCACTTATATCTAGTTCCAAAAGATTTTCATCACCCAAAAGGAAATCCCTGGGACTTCCCTGGCGGTGCAGTGGTTAAGAATCCGCCTGCCAATGCAGGGGACACGGGTTCGATCCCTGGTCTGGGAAGATCCCACGTGCCGCGGAGCAGCTAAGCCCCGTGAGCCACAACTACTGAGCCTGTGCTCTGGAGCCCACGAGCCACAACTACTGAAGCCCACGTGCCGCAGCTACTGAAGCCCGCGCGCCTAGAGCCCGTACTCTGTAACAAGAGAAGCCACCACAATGAGAAGTCCGGCACCGCAACGAAGAGTAGCCCTTGCTTGCTGCGACTAGAGAAAGTCCGCACGCAGCAACAAGGACCCAACGCAGCCAAAAATAAATAATTAATTAAATTTTAAAAAAGAGAGAGAGCTTTGCTTTAAAAAACAAAAACAAAAAAACCTGAAGGAAATCCTTACCCATCGAGCAGTCACTCCCTCTACCTCCACCCCACCAGCCCCCGGCATCAATCAATCTGCATTTTGTCTCTGTAATAGATTTACCTATGCTAGATATTTCATAAATTAAAGGCAATCACATAACATGTGGCCTTTTGTGTCTGCCTTCTTCCATGTTTTCAAGGTTCATCCATGTCGCAGTAGGCATCAGTACTTTATTCCTTTGTATAGACTGAGCAATATTCTATTGTGTATACATTTTGTTTACCCATTCATTCGTTGAAGGATATCTTAGTTGTTCCGACCTTTTGGCTATGATGACTAACACTGCTGTGAATATTTGTGGGGAACTGGGTTTTTTAAACCATTGTATTCTGGGTACAATGGCCCTGCAATAAATATCTATTAAATAGTTGGATGGATTTCAAAAATGGTTGTGAAAAAATAGGCCAATGTCATAGAATTTAAGGTGGAAGCTTAAAGGGTCCTGTTACCTCGTCTCCAGCTCCAAGGAAAACAGCTCACACTGTTCAGTGCTTGGCAAATGTAATGGGTGCTGACAGTGATGACAAGACGGGCGGTAACAATGAAGAGGAAACTCAGGATGATCGTTATAGACCTGGTCCTGGCGGTAGCGCCGGCTTTCATGGACTCATAGATGAATTCATTATGGCCACACTGGATAACTTAAAGATCGGTGGCCGGTGTTTTAGATGTTCCTCAGCTCCTGCAGAAATCCAGAGAAAGAAATCAAAAGTTCTGAGATTGGACAAGAACTTGGTATTTGCTCCACGTCTGCCCCAAGGAGCAGTGGAAACACCGTCCCGAGAGTGGAGCCGTGACATGCCGGGACGCCAGAGTGACAAAGGGACAGGCCTGCTGTGGGATGGTGGGCCGGGGCTGGCTCTTTTGAGGGAGGAGAGCAAACTGACCCTGAGCCCAAGAGAAAAGGCTGTGCCAGGCCCAGGGAGAAGAGCGATATGGTTGCACATCAAAGAGCAATGACATCGTGGAAAGAAAAATGGCTCCTACAGTGGCCTTGTCAGTGGCACCTGAACAAATAGTCAGTAATTATGTTCAAGGTGTCGGTGTGACTATAAAGTACGTCCTGGATCATGGCACATTTGGAAGAATAATGAATGGTACAGTTTTGTTGTTAGGGTGCCACTTCCCAGTTGTGTGGTGAAGAACTTGAAATAGCCAATGATCCCACGTTCATTCATTCATTCGTTCGTGCATTCAGCAAACATTTATGGCATAACGTCCACGTGCACGGCACTGTGCTCCGTACTCCAGGATTACTGTCAGCAGCTCATTCATCAATGAGCAGGGGCAATTTGGTCTTAAAGGCTGAACAGAAATTTACCAGGACGGGCATGGGCTGGGGAGGGGAAGGCACAGGCCTGAAAATCTAACCTTGATGAAGATGAAAAAATATGTCCCAGAGACAAGGTTTTTTCAAGCCCAGATAATGCAGTTATCACTCTGAAAATCTTTGGCATGATCTATCATCGAGCAATATCTGAAGAAAGTGATTTTGGAGTAAAATATCTTTCTTACTCATCATTTATTAGACAGTGGTTACCTGCCAACGTTCAAAAGGAACTGAAGTGACTTACAATAAAAATTCCTTATTCTCAGTGTGAGAGAAAGCCCCGCTATCTGCGGTTTTAGCAGACGCTGTGGCCCTCACGGTTCCTGCAGGCAGCCACCTCCACTTGCCCGGCTCCGGCTCTGCCCGAGGGCTTTCCCAGGAAATGGAAATGCTAGGAGGCGATGCCCCAGCAGCCCCAGGCCAATGACAGAAGAGGGTTGGAGGACAAATACTCCAACCTCCTCGGGTGGGACATTCTCCATGGTCATCGGAAGCCCCCTTTCCCTGGCAGGACTGAATCCCAACCTCATGCCCTCTGTATTGCCGTCCTTCCCTTCCCTTCCTCATTTCTCCGCCTACTCACAGCGCTTCCTGGGATCACCTCCCGAATTTGCATTCAAAACTTTGTCTCAGGGCTTCCCTGGTGGCGCAGTGGTTGAGAGTCCGCCTGCCGATGCAGGGGACACGGGTTCGTGCCCCGGTCCGGGAAGATCCCACATGCCGCGGAGCGGCTGGGCCCGTGAGCCATGGCCACTGAGCCTGCGCGTCCGGAGCCTGTGCGCCGCAACGGGAGAGGCCACAGCAGTGAGAGGCCTGTGTACCGGAAAAAAAAAGAAAAAAGAAAAAAACCCCACAAACTTTGTCTCAGGGTCTGTTTCACGAGGAACCCAGCTGTTGCAGGTTGAACTGTGTTTCCCAAAAGACGTGCGGAAGCTTTAACCTTCCCTCCCCAACCTGTGCACGTGACCTCATTTGGAAATAGGATCTTTGTAATTGAAATCAAGTTAGGATGAGGTCCTCCTGGATTAGAGTGGGCCCTAATCCATTATGACTGGCATCCCTATAAGAAGAGTCATAGACAGATGCAGGGAGAAGGCCACGTGAAGGTGGAGGCAGGGATTGGAGGGATGTGTCTACAAGCCAAGGAACATCAGGGATCGCCAGCAACCTCCAGAAGCCAGGATAGGGGCATGGAAAGGATTCTCTCTCTCAGGACCTCCAATAGGAACCAGTCCGGCTGATACCTGGATTTTGGACTTCTGGCCTCAAAAACTGTGAGTGAATAAATTCCTGTTCCTGTAAGCCACCCAGTTTGTGGTCCTTTGTTATAGGTTCCCTAGGAAACAAATACACCAACCTATGACAAAAGTGAATGTTTCATTCTTTTGAATTTTCCAGGAGTCTGGGGTTCTTTGACCATGTGCTTCAGAGACCCTTACTGCCGGGGTCCACACTGTCCCTGCTCTGGGGTCAGACTGTGATGACAGGAGGGCTCAGGCAGAAAGGACGGGAGGAGGAGGCTAGTGGACTCTGCTGAGGTCCTCCTGGGTGGTCACAGCCAATGAAAATAACGGTGTGACCAGGTTTAACAAACAGGAGGGATTGGAAATGCCTGATGCCTCTGTAACATTTACAGGTCTTTTCTATACTCCCCCACAAAACCCTACACTCACATGTAACTGAGCTTGTACAGCTGTTAAATGCTACAGTATGCTGTTTGCCAACATCAGATGGATCACGGCACTAATTAAATCCTGGCAGGGGAGTTCATATAGCTGTAAAACTTGTTTATGTCAAAGTATACATTCCAAATCTCTTGACTGCTTACATTTCTATTCCATTTCCAAGAAAGGAAGGAAGGAAGGAAGGAAGGAAGGAAGAAAAGAAAGAAAGAAAGAAAGAAAGAAAGAAAGAAAGAAAGGAAGGAAGGAAGGAAGGAAGGAAGGAAGGAAGGAAGGAAAGAAAGAAAGAAAGAAAGAAAGAAAGAAAGAAAGAAAGAAAGAAAGAAAGAAAGAAAGAAAGAAAATCATTGACCTCTTTTGGAAATTATCTTAATCCTTCATCAAAACCCAATTCCAGTTTTCAAACCTTCAACTGTTTCTATCTTCTTTATCTTTATTGAGCCAGCTGCCTCTTCCTTAACTTGCATTCAGTCCTTTTCTGTAAGAAATAAATCTGCTTTGAAGTGTTTGCCCTTGAGCCCTGAAGACAGAGGAAGGACAGAGGAAAATCGGCACAGCCTGATAAAGACGCTGCAAGCCCTCTCCTGAGGCTGGGGAGACGCTTCCTGCGTGTCTTTGGAACCTTGGAGTTTTCCTCCTGGTCTTTTATCCCTTAGGCCAGAGATATCAGGTTCCCAAAGCAAAACCCAGTGCGGACCTGTGGCTGGAAGTGGCCGTAGCAATTTGGAATCTCTTTTAAGGATTCCCTCCCGCTCTTCAGCAGACAAGCGTTGCCATGGTAACCCTCCGGGGGGCATTTTCAACCAGACAGAGACATTCCAACTTGTGAAGATGGTTGGTTAGGAAAATCTATCTTGACAAATAGTTGGCGTTTTAATTTGAGGCAGAGTCAGAAACTCTTGCCTACGGCTCCGAGTGACCCTTTGAGCAGGAGAATGCAAGTGATCAAAGTAATCTGAAATGTCTGTAATCAGACTCCCAACTGGGGAGAGCAGGGCCCGGAAGCCCTTTTGGGGAGGTCTCTCCATAAGAAAGAGGCCCGGCTACTGAGATATCCTGTGAGTGTTGTTAAGAGCAGAAGTCAATGGTGTTGATTCCTCCTGGAAAGGGAGACGGGCGCTCTTTTCTTTTACACTCTTACTTATTCACTCTCCCCATCTCCCTCCTAGAATCTTCCTGCCTTTCCGGGTTCCATTTCTCTTAGGCCACATACCGTATTGGATTTTGAATTCATTTGAACCTGGAGCTCAATCCCAGCTGTGTGACCTTGTTCCTTAACCTCTCTGGGCCACAGTTTCCTCATTTGTTAAATGGAGCTAGTACGGTGGAAGATACTTGTAAACACTGAATGGGATGACATCTGTACCTGGGTTAGCACAAAAGCAGCACAGAGCTACCCAATAAACATTGGTTCCTTCCCCTCTTATAACTTTTCTTTTTCTTTGTATTCTTTGTGCAAAGAAGAGTGACCACGAATTAGAGAGAGAGATGCCTTCCTTCAGTTCAGTGGGTGTTTGGCGAAAGCAAAAGCATGTGATCGTACCTACTGTTCAAATGGAGAGACCCTCACAGGATGAAGGCACGATATCCCAAGAGAGCTGGAACAGGACCAGCAGAAGTATCAATTAATCAACAAAATCTTGCTATGCCACTTCTAGTACGTCCAGACTGCTGGGGGTAGGGGTAGGAGGAGATGCAAAAGTGTGTCCAATAGCACACTATGAATGTAGTTAATGTCACTGAACTATACTCTTAAAAAATAGTTACGATGGTAAATTTCACGTTATGTGTCCTATCACAATTTTTTTTAAAAAAGTGTCACTAGTGGGCTTCCCTGATGGCGCAGTGGTTGAGAGTCCGCCTGGCGATGCAGGGGACAAGGGTTCGTGCCCCGATCTGGGAAGATCCCACATGCTGCAGAGTGGCTGGGCCCATGAGCCATGGCCGCTGCGCCTGCGCGTCCGGAGCCTGTGCTCCGCAACGGGAGAGGCCACAACAGGGAGAGGCCCGCGTACCGCAAAAAAAAAAAAAAAAAAAAGCCACAAGCTCCATTCAGCACCCTCGGAGGAGGGACCACAGCGAGAGAGCTTGCGAGAGAGGAGGTTTGCAGCTGGGGTGGAGCAAAGAGGGGCTGGAAAGAAGCAATGAAATGCAGTGCTGCTAAAAAAAATAGCAGGAAAAACCCAGTCATAGCCAAGTCCTGGGGGACTCTGAGTGCTGGAGGGAGGCTCACTGCCCATGTTGAGTCATTAATGGGGAGCCACTGAGGAACGTGAGGAAGGGCGTGCCCATACCAGATCTTTAGGAAGGTTCCTCCAGCCTCGATCTGGGGGTCACACCCAAATGGAACGACCCCCTACATACGAACGAGTTCTGTTCTGAGAGCACGTTCGTAAGTCCAATTTGTTTGTAAGTCCAACAAAGTTAGCCTAGGTACTCAACTAACACAATCGGCTATACAGTACTGTACTGTAATAGGTTTATAATACTTTTCACACAAATAATACATAAAAAACAAACACAAAAAATAAACAGTGTTAATCTTACAGTACAGTACCTTGAAAAGTACAGTAGTACCAGCTACATCACTGCTGTTTTTTTAAAAATAAAATTTATTTATGTATTTATTTATTTTTGGCTGCATTGGGTCTTCGTTGCGGTATGTGGGCTTCTCATTGCGGTGGCTTCTCTTGTTGCGGAGCACCGGCTCTAGGCACGTGGGCTTCAGTAGTTGTGGCATGCAGGCTCAGTAGTTGTGGCTCACAGGCTCTAGAGCAGAGTCTCAGTAGTTGTGGCGCATGGGATTCATTGCTCTGTGGCATGTGGGATCCTCCCGGACCAGGGCTCGAACCCGTGTCCCCTGCATTGGCAGGTGGATTCTTAACCACTGAGCCACCAGGGAAGTCCCTCACTGCTGTTTTTAAGCTTGCTTCTGGACATCCTGGGCTTGAAATAAAGATACTGTACTACTGTACTCTATACAGTGCTGTACAGTAGAGTACACAAAAGCACAACCACTCGTAGAGGATGCACATACGTGACAACGTACGCCAGACACGTGAGCTAACTTACGTGACTGGACATGCGAACACATGTTCGCATCTTTGAAAGTTCACAACTCAGAGGTCCATACGTAGGGGACTTACTGTATTTGACGGTGATGTCGGCCTCAGGGTTAGTCTCTCCCTATTTTCTGAGCAGGTACACTTTCTCCCTTTCTGTGCACATCTCCTCGTGGGAGGAGGCGGCAGAGTGAGGTGGTTGAGAGCTCTGCTAAGCTCTGCCTCTTTGCAGCTGTGTGTCTGGGGCAAATTACTTTCCCTCTCTGAGCTGAGTTTCCTCTTCTGTAACATAAGCATAATACTGTGCACCTCAGAGGGTTGCTGTGAAAGACACAGGAGAAAAAGGTTATGCATCACATGGCAGAGTGTTACACGTCTCTGAATGACACTCGTTATTATCACTATTAGGACACGTCAAAGTGCCCTGCTTCTTCAGTGCAAGCAGGTCTGACCAGAATCAAGACTGTGAAGAAAGGGCCATTAGCCTTTGGTCTCCTTTTATCTGTACCCACAATTCCCAAGCTGCAAAAACTCATTTGGTGGCAAAACCTGCCCTGGAGTCGAGGGAACCTAGTAACAGACTGTATCTCACTTCGTGCGGGACATACCATTTTACTGCTGAAGTGCTCGTGTGCTTGATGATGCGAGGCTTGGCTACGGTGCCCACCTGTTTAGTCACACAATAGTCTAGCAGTTGCTGTGAAGGTATTTTAAAGACGCAATTAACACCTGCTATTAACTGACTTTCAATAAAGAAGATTGGCCTCAAATGTAGGTGGGCCTCTGTTTGCTCTGGCTGCCACCAAAATACCGTAGACTGGGGGGCTTAAACAACATACATTTATTTCTCACAGTTCTGGAGGCTGGAAGTCCAAGATCAAGGTGTTATCAGGTTTGGTTTTTTCTGAGGTCTCTCTCCTTGGCTTGAAAACCTTCTCTCTGTGTCCTCACAAGGCTTTTTCTCTGCACGCCCCTCCCTGGTGTCACTTCCTCTTCTTATAAGGACCAGTCATGTTGGATTAGGACCCCACTCTATGACTTCATTTAACCTCAATTATCTCTTTAGAGACCCTATCTCCAAATATAATCACATCGGAGGTTAGGATTCTAACATGTGTATTCTGGGAGGACAAAATTCAGTCTGTAACCGTCTCATCCAATGAGCTGAAGGTCTTAAGAGCAAACACTGGGATTTCCTGGAGAAGAAGAAATTTTGCTTCCAGACTGTAACACAGAAATCCTGCCTGAGTTCCCAGCCTTCTGTCCTGCCCTACAGGTTTTGGACTTGCCAGCTCCCAAAATCACGTAAGCCAATTCCTTGTATCAAATCTCTTTATATACAGCATAAGTATATGGTATATAATATATGATCTAGAATGGCTAAAGAACATGTGATACACACACACACACACACACACACACACATATACACAATGGAATACTACTCAGCCATAAAAAAGAATGAAATAATGCCATTTGCAGCAACATGGATGGACCCAGAGGTTATCATACTAGGTGAAGTAAATCAGAGAAAGGTAAATATCATATGATATCACTTGTATGTGGAATCTAAAATATGATACAAATGGGCTTATTTACAAAACAGAAACAGATTCACAGACATAGAAAACAAATGTATGCTTACCAAAGGGGAAAGGGAGGGAGTGATAAATGAGGAGTCTGAGATTAGCAGATACAAAACACTATATATAAAATAGATAAACAACAAGGCCCTACAATATAGCACAGGGAACTGTATTCAATATCTTGTAATAACCTATCATAGAAAAGAATATGAAAAAGAATATATGTACATG